>NW_010973092.1:2320524-2422354 GCF_000737465.1 Haliaeetus leucocephalus
TTAAAGCAGATGGTGTGAGTGCCGGGGGTCAGGTCTTTTCCCTCCTCGGGGGTTGCTCTGCGGGGTTGTGCTGCGTCCCGTAAATTCCCACTGAATGTCCCGACCCTCGAGCCGCTCGGCAGCACCCGCCTGCGGGAACCCTTTCCCAGCCCCAGTCCCTGAACCGTTTGAACGGTCTCACAGTCTGTGGGTCAGGGTTGAGATTTCTGTCCCTTCGTGCATCCTCCCCCAGACTTCAAGCCTTTTTACATGTCTCTGGTGACATGATGACATTTCACCTTCGATGACTGCATGATATAAATGACGATACTTGGCTGTGCTTGTTATACAAAGATTTTAATTGCTTTGTACAGTTTTAATTCACCTACTTGCATTAACACTTAGCCAAGACTCTGATTTGTAACAGCCATTTCTTCCCCCGTTTCCCACCCACCCTCCTCGCTGCTCGGGCAGCTCTTCCCTAGAACAAGCCTTTGCCGTATTTCCACAGGGCAGGGCAGCTGCAGTTGCAGGGCGGGTACAAATTCGACTCACTTGTGATGTTGTTGCAGTTCTGCTTCTGGTTGACCCATTTCAAGAATTCTTCCAGACTCTCTTTAAATACTGAGAAACCCGTTACTGCAGCCTTTGAGCATGCGTCACATGAAGGTTTCTAAGGGAAAGATGCATGGGTTACAGAGGAATTCCACCCCAATGCTGCACATTCTCTCTGGCTTCCTCAGCTCACTGGGATGGAGGATGAAGCCGGCTAGCTGCCCTTCACCAGCCCCAAACCATTTCACACAGTTCTTACAAATCATTAGTCAAATAAGACCTTGCTATTTGTCTTTGACGGTACTGCAGATTTTTCTGGGTTTTTTTGGGGGGTGGGGGAGTTATCTGCCAAACTGGAAGAAGGCAAGTCAGGTCAAAACACTTCTCTCATAATAACCAAATCCTGGGGACAGAGAGGGAGCGCGGGACGCACGGCGGGATCCCAGCAACGTCACAGCCCACTTGTTCTTAATGCTGAACAGAAGACGATCCAGCTGCAGCAGTACAGAGCTCAGCATGCATTTGGTTAGGTGAGAGATCTAGACACGGTTTCTTCTGCAACCTGCAGTAATTAGCAAACTGCTGCAAATCTGGTTTTCTTCCTAAAGCCTGCTTCTCTGTTCCAGGGAAATGTCTAAGCACAGTCATTGCTGCAAGTACAGCCACTGGCATAACACACGTAAACCCTATTTTCTATTCCCTTATTTTCGCTGTCTTTCTCTCTTTTGTATTCAAAAGGCAGATTCCTTTTTCTGTAGTATTCCTGGTCTGTATCTTTTCTGCTATTAATTGCCCTGTTCTCCCCAAAGGACAAGCTGTACAGGTCATTATTAATTGCACCTAATAAATAATCTTCATTACCGCAGGTCTAAATGAACTGTATTAATATAGTCCGTATAGGAATGAATTTGTGCATGGTAGACAAACCTCGATATCCTTCCTTGAGGCTGCAGCTGGTCCAAAATTAAAAAGGAGGAACAATTTCTTTGCTAACAAATCTCAAAACTTTGAATTAGAATTTACCAAAAAGTGAGCAAGAAGTTAAGCGAGAGATGAAGTCTTACTGAAGAACTTCCACTGATGTTTCTTTACTTATTACCTTCAGGGAAATTAACTTTCAGGGAAGCTTGATGGTTTCTTTTAAATCATAAGGACAGCTCCTGCTGTTTTCTCAGCATATCTATCGATTCATTTAAAGATCCATGCCTTATCCTCCATCCTATGCAAAAACGAAGGGGAAGGCATTGGTGCAATGCAGGAGCTGCAGCAGCGTTGCCCAGCTGGAGAAGGGGCCGGGGCTTTCCAGCCACTGGCTTGCTCGGCATGGGTCTGAGCGAGCTACCAGGCATTTGAACAAAATCACCCGGTGTAAAAAAACTGGATAAATGGAAAACTACAAGAAAATATTTGAAACTCAAATTAAATAAATAGTAAAAACTTACCTTCAAAATGGGACAAGTTTTTTCTAGTTTTTTCATACCTTCTTTAACTGTGTTCAAACAGTCACACATAGTTATGTTTTCTAGTCCGTGAATAAATTTTTTGGTGTTATAATGTGCACAACTTTGGTTCTAGGAGAAAAAGGGAAAGTAAATAGTGTTCTAGGTTACAAGCAGAAAGCTTTTCTTTCTTAAAAAAACTGTTGATTAATCATATTGAATATGCCAACTGTTATTTTTCTCTGGAAGTCTTAACTTCTTTTATCTGATTTCCTTTTTACACCTTCTTTTAAGAAGTCATCTTATAAGTACAGTCTTCATAACTATTATAACTGAAAACATTGCAATAAAAATGGTCCAGTTTCTGTCAATGGTGAATGTGACAACACTGTGAATTTGCTTCAATTCCATCTAAATCAGAGAGTGATTTTTTTTTTTTTCCTTTGCCTTGGAAGCAGGACACTTACATAGAGCTGCTTCAACCATTTTCCTTTATATTGCCAGTCCTTTGGAGACCAGGCTTTACAATCACCAACAGAAATTTCTCCAGAAAAAAACGTTTAAAAGAACCGATAAAAACTGAGGTAGTATTTTACATCTTGCCTTTAAACGTCCTCAGACCTCCTATACCAGAGGTTACACTTTAAGTTCCCTTTGGAGACTCTGACTGATAATAATAGAGTAGGAAACAACAGCTTCTTACCTTTATGTAAACTGGCATCAAGAACTCCTTCTGAAAACAGTAGACATCTGTTAGTTACAAATTGGAAATCATCTCAAAAAGCAAATCTAGGGCGGGGGAAGTGGAAAATTATTTACATTTATAGGGTCTTTTTCAGCTTCAAGTAAGCAAAGCATTTCATCGATTAGTGGGAGTTTAGTCTTGTTCTGCAGATGCAGCGTTTCCTTCAGAGGAAGAAAGTAACTGGATGCCCCAGAGCTAAATAGTAACAAGAACAAGGGAAGACGATACATTTTAAAGGTGTTATATTGCGGAGCTCGAACCTTTTTATCTGAAATAGGCTTTGAATTCAAGCTCGTCTCTCTTGGCAGATACTAAGCTCACTTATATAGAGAAGCTGAGTAAGTGCAGGATGTGAATACTATCTTATCTCATTCATAAATCATTAAAATAGGAAAGAGAAAACAACTCGAGCAGTCGAATTAGCAGCATATCTGATGTGAGAAACATTTATGATTAATGTTCTGATAAACTTCCTAAAGGCTCTAACTCCAGAGCAACGCTTCGATGCAAGCAAAAGCAATGTGCAAGGGCACTAATGATGTACAAGGTACTGTAAAAGAAGAAAATATTAATATCTGAAAAAATTATTCTAATTGTAGTAACACAGCCACGAAGCTGATTGTTTCCCGTCAGGTGAGATGATATCCTATGTTGCTGTAAATTATTGCAGTTTAAAGATTTCAGTGCCTCTGGAGCTAATATCAGCTGAAGATGGAGCCCATAGGACCTAATCAATCATCCACATCTCTATAGTGTGATTTGGGGAGACGTGTGGGAGCAGAGGGGTGCACAGACATGTACAGCAGCCTTGCAAAACTGACTCCTTTTCTAAGGCAAATATCTTTTCTTTGACCTGAAAAGAAAACACAAGGTTGGTGGTTCGTTGTAATTAGTAAGCGTGAGGGCTGGATCTTACCCTGATGTAATTAATTTTTATGACAGTGCCGTGCAACTCTTCAATCTCAGCTGGCGACTGCAGCTTCTCGTTCTTGGGGTGGGGGGGAAATGTTTGTCGCTTCGTTAATGATACTTGGGCCCTTATGTAGCACTTCACAAAGGTAATTAGGTGCTTTGTGTTATATGCATGGGTGAACGAGTGGGGAGAAGGGCTGAAAGGGCAGAGGAGTGTTGTGCATCAGCGTGGTCAGGGGGTGCTTTAGGATGGGACCCTGGCGTGTCTGCAGGAGGGGAGCCAGGTTTTCCCCGGCTTTCGGAGGGCTGCGGCTCTCCCCAGCGCAAGCAGCTAAGAGCGGAGTAAACACACGAGGGAGTTCACTTCTAGATAACCCTGTATTTGAAGAATGAAATTGCCAGAGAGATTGCAGGGCCAGGGCTTAGATAACTCTAAGATAATACAGCTCTAAAGAAAAAAAAAAGTCTACTTTGTTCCATGGTGGGTGGCAATTAATAAAAGAAGCGTCATCAAGGGAGCTCTCAGTGAGGAATTATTTCTGGCCATGGAGAAAAGGGAAATCACTAATCGTCAGCGTTAGTGCCAACCCCGCCTGGCAGGTAGTGGGAGGTTTTGTAACCTGCCCCGGGAACGCCCGTGCAGCCCGTGCTGCCTCACCTTGCACTTTGCTCGGTGACAGCTCTGACTCCAGCAGAGAGCCATAAGGTAGTCCTTTTATAGTGCCAGCAGAAATACGCTTGGCAAGTGCTATTTGGAAGGGGTTAGTGAAGAGCCAGACTCTCAGCTGGAGCACATCAGCACAGAGCTTTGCAAATATCCCTGTCGACCTCTGCCAGCTGAGGGTCTGGCCTAAATACTTCCCATATGGTCCAGTTTCTATTCTAAATCTATATTTGATTTCTAGATATGGTATTTCTTAGAAAATGTCTGATGAAGTGCAGAAGTGGCAGATAGGTTTTACCAGATTTGATTAGGGAAATCTTTGCTGTTGAGTCAGGGATACATTTCACTTTGGATAGTCTTCTAAATGTAATATGAAAATTTGAGCCTGGACAATGTTTTAAGTTCTTTGTCTAGATACGTTTTGCGTTGTCCCTACTAGAAAATACAAGTCTGCATGTTGATCATGGCCAAGTTATTCACTGTTCATTTAACTTCTCCAGTTCGCAGAGTGCGTATTTACCTTTTCCTCGTGCTGTGTGAAAGGTTCTTGTAGCAACAGCCACATGGGAAATATTGTCACGGCTGCACTTTCCGTGCTTTGGTTCACCTCTCTGATGAAAGGCCTGAATCATTCTCTCAAAGGGCAAACTTTTAGTGGCAAACTGCTCTTGGTTCTCTGGTGTCCATGTGTTCTCATTTCCCAACCGAGCTGTTAAGAGACCAAATAGCATTTGGCACCTGCAAGCTCTTTTCGACCAACAACCTGAGGTAGAGTTGATTAAAATGAGTCACTAAAATGAACATTTAGATGTGCTAAACTGGCACACCGAAAGATGTAAAAAAACAGCAAAGACATCTCTGTACTTTCTCCTATGTAAACTTGAATATCTCTTGGTAACACTAGGGAGTCTGTTCTGCTCCTCACCTCTGGAGGTGGGAGAGGAGAGGGCAGGACAGTCTGTCTCCTTCACCTTCTCCCACTTCTGTCTGGATCTTTTGCCCCGGGCGAAGCTGCTGACAGTAGGCTCAACCACGGTCTAATTCTGTATGAGGATTTAATAACCGGATCCACCAGATGCAAACCACTACGTAGGCTGTATGTTCATCTAAGCCATTGGCCAAATACTGACACCTACTAAATCCATTTTGAATGATCTTCACACCAGATACCATTTGGAACAACATTGCTCCTTTTACCACTCACCCACCTGGAAAACATACCCCGGCTTAATGTCAAATAGCTTGAAAACTGCTGGAGAGAAAGTACCAAGATGTTATCGATAGGCTGAAGCTCAAAGCAAGCAGCTCCCTGTGCCGCGCACAGGATGCATCTCTCAGCGATGCTGCAGGGGCCGGATGTAGGTACCGAGTCCTCGCGCCCCGCGCTGCCTCCTCCTGCTCGCACCCGGCGTCCTCTTAGGTTGCTTTAGGCCTGGTGCGGTTGCAGCCACGCTGTTCTGCTGTTAGCTTTTTCTGTCGTGAGAGGCAACGGTCTGCTGGACTTCATTGAATCCTTCTGATCGGTAGCCTTTTGGTAACAAAAGGGTGTTTTCTAAGAAAGGTATTATGAACAGGAGTGCTCGTGTTTGTAACCGGCTGAAGAGTTCCCGAGGGTGTTGGCAGAGGGAGTTTTGAGAAGCTGGGATAAGCAAGCAAGCACACAGAATTCCCCAAAGTAGTGAAAAACAATGAACGTTAAAGGCTGGGCTTTTGTACAAAGCGGGGATGCCGTTATCAGTTGCTCTAGCTGGGGGGCTGCAGGTGAACTCGAGGCACGCAAGCCCTTCTTCAGGTTTGTTCGGAAAACAGCTAGTCTGAAATCTTCCTTCACCTTTCTATGACACTTCTGAGCTCTTTGGTGGAGTAATACTGAGAGAAGTTGATTAAAAGCCTGAGTGAGTAACACACTGGCAGGCCGCCTTTTCCTCCCGTCTCCTCTGGCTCATGCCATCGGTCCGCCGTGTTGGAGGGACGTGCAGCAGGCAAGGGCTGCCACCTAGAGAACGGCCACGGCTAGTTGCAGCCAGATCTTTATTTTCTCGTTTTTGGAGAAGAAACACTTGCCAAACCTCAGCACATCCTGAGTGTGTGCAGTAACTGGAGTAAGAAGAGCTGCCTGCTCTTTGATTTACCCCATGCCTAAGAGCCTGAAGAGTTGCCTGGGTGGATGACCTGCTTTATAGTGATAGCAATTTTATTTGTATTTGCATTTGAAGAAGCGATAGGGAAGTTAGTGTCTGGGAGTACATGTATCTGCTGTTCCCCAAGCACCTGGCAGCGATGACGGCGGGTTCAGCCTGCTCTAAGGGAACCATTTTCCAACCTTCCTTCCCCACCATGAGCAATGGTCCACAGCATCTCCTGGTAGTCCTGGCCCTCTGCCCTATCTCCCTCTCAGAAGATTTGAGCTAACAAATGTAAAACTTGCTTTGGAAGCAAACAGAGCCTTTTGCCGTGCTTTCCCCTCGCATCCCACAGGGTCACGGCCCCTTTCCTAGCAGCGCTTCCCTCCTCGGAAGGTTGGAACTGCTCCTCTCTCTTGCACCCAATTCCAAACAAGAGAGCGGCTTTGGATGCAGTATGTTGGATTGTGATCCAGCTCTCCAAAGAGCATTCAGCCTTTGAGCTGGAGGTCAATAGCTACCCCTTAAGACCAGCTTCCCAGCAGGCTGTATGCCAGTCTTGGGGAGATGGGACTAGAACATGTCCTCGGGTCTCTCGCGAGGCTGTCCTAACGGGCAACACGAACACCGTCCCAAAACACAGGTATAGCCGGTGTCACCCTCCCCCTGCCCTCTCACCCCCTCATGGGATGAGCTGCTTTGACCTAAAGCCACTCAAAATGTTGAACCTCTTTTTCTATATGCACTCCGTATCTTTGTAGGTATTGGTTAATGCTTTATTCTTGACTGTTTGGGGGAGGCAGGGTGTTGATGACTGAACCTGCTCTTGGGGTTGGATTTTTTCCCCGTTCATACGATGACTACTGTCTGCCTTCCCCCACCCGCAAGAAGCTCCTCTTCAGGTGTTATTAAAAATATTAGCTAATTCTTCAAACATGTTAGTTGCCTTCAATAATCCCTGCAGATTCCGGCATGGATTTCCCTGCCTCTTCAACCTGCCCTTTGCTGCAGGCAGTGTGGTGTTCGGGGGATCCCACAGGCACACCACAGCTTGCACAAGCACTGGTCTCTGCTAAATTCTCCATGAATCATAGTATTAGGGAAATTTTTTCAGCCGCTCAGTGATGCCTGCAAAAGTAGATAAAGACGATGGGCTGGGCTGGGATTGCTTTCTGAAGGTGAAATTCCAGTGGGAAAATCCCCTTGGAGGGGAAGGTGTGTGCCCAACAGCCCTGATAGTCCACGGAGACACAGGTGCAGCTGCAGGATAGCTCTGCTCCCCCATCCCGGCCCCAAATAGGATTTTTATGGCTGATTGATTGCTAAATGTTTGCTTTCTTCTGTATGGCTGAATGTCCCTGAAATCAGCGTATCCAGCAGGGTGGGAAAGGGGAGATGCTGCAGTGAGGTGTTTGCCATAAAGTGAGAGCAAAGACAGAAACAAAACCCTGCCTCACTATTAAAGTGCTACTTTTACCCAAATTTGAAAACACAAGTGGTCTTAGGTGGTATCTGGACTTCATGGTGATCCTCTACACAGGATTGTTAATCATCTATAGACTATATAATCAACTTACTTATTTCTGAATATAATAACCTCCTGAAACTGTCAAAACCTCACTGGTAGAAGACCCTGATTCGATCAGTCTAACTTTTTTAGATAGAATATTCCTTAAATGACCATAAACCATCACCAAATAAAAAAAAAAGGTTACACCTTTGTGCAAGAGATTTATTTTGCATAGATTCTGTTAGAGTTTGGTTACATTTCATAGAGTTCTGCATACAAGTTTCCCAAATATTTAACTGTAAAAAATGTATAAGTGATGTGTCAGCAGCACACAGCTCTAAGAAGAACAGTCATGTTTCCACAATTTGCACTTCACATTTTTTACATTTTAAAATTATTGTCACTGTGTTTGTAGCATAGTAATATTCTTCAGTTAATGTAAGTACATAAGCATAATTTAAAAAGTAACAGTTGCATCCTTTTACAAGACTCTCCTCTGAAAATGCCCCATACCTCCTAGAGATGTGAAACTGCCCTGAAGGCATCTGGAAACTTCAGCTGCAGGAGTAAAATGCTGAAACAGCCAGAGTGCAACAGCATTAGAGCATATCGTATAAAGACTTCATTTGGTTGAAAAGAAAAGGAATACGGTATGTACCAGGCTCTTGGTCACCAAGTTTTACTGAGGCAGTTCAACTCTATGGGGCACTGGCAAAACTCAGTGAAAGTCATTTTTACATTCACAAGCTCTAAGTGGGGACGAGCTATGCCTTAAGTTTGTAAGCAGTCTTTTCAAGGGTTTGCTAAGGTTTGACATCTTTGAGAGCCACTTTTGATCGTGTTTGGCGGTGGCTCAGGCGAGCCAAGGCCAGCAGCCGGCCGGCCGTGCCGCAGGCTGCATCCCAGCCCTGGGGCTGGTCCTGGGGGCCAAGAGGGAGACGAAGGTGCTGGGCAGCATTTGCAGCCTGGCACCGATGGTCCCTGTCCCCATCTCGCAGGGTGGTTTTACCCCGGCTTTGAGAGCACTCGGGTGCTGCAGAGCCGAGCCCTGGGGCTGTGGCTTGGGCTCGTGTGCTAGAGAAATAGTGTGAGTGCAAACCCCAGACTGGACCCACAGAGCTCCTCCTCACACCCCATCAAATAGCACTTTCCTGAAGTAAATAATTATTGCATTTCTTCATTGTAAAAATAAATAACTTGAAGTTTCTACAAATAAATAGAATAAATAAATATCAATAGATATATGAATAAATAATAGGTCCCAATAGACTTGCTCATTGAAGTGAGGATATGCAAAGCTCAGGTCTCCTGGCAGGCTGGACCAGGGGTGCTTCCAACTTCTTTGAAGACTATGCTGTTTTCTTCGGCAGGGTATTGTGATTCAGGAACTTTAGTAAATATTCCAATTTACTGAAAAAATCCTCTTTCATTGGCTCCAAGTCCTGTTCCTTGGGGGGCAGACAGAAAGGAGAAGAGTTAAAAGAACAGAATCTAAACACGTAAGTCGCATTCTGTTCCCTGACTGCAGTTTTTTGCTTAGTAATTAATTTTAAGACCACAAAGGCTCTGAGGAAGATAGTGGGGTGGGAAAGCACAAGGAATGTGGTACCAGTTGCACCCAGTGCAGCCGTCCCCCAGCGATGGAGCAGAGCGGAGCGGAGGAGGCACCAGTGCCAAGTGAGAGCTGCTGGCTGGACACTGGTCCCATCAGCCACCCGACTGGGAGGCAGCTGCGTGCTTTAGTCAAGCACTTGTTCTCAGTGCAGTCAGGACAAACCCCACAGTGTCTTCTACAGTCGTCTAAACAACATAAAACAGCAAGCAGAAAATTCAACCCAAACGTACCATCCACCCGGCGCATGACTTTATGGCATCCTGGATTTTCTGCAGCTTCTGGGCTATTAGTCTCTCCTTCGAACTCTCTTCGCTGAGTTTTAGGGCTTCAATAAATCCTTCTAGATAGGTGGTTACTTTTCCTCCTGCATCCATCATGTTGTTCTGGAATAACAATGTTTAATCATTTCTGTCTTTTCTGTACCGTATTGCTGGCACAGGTTGTATCACGTTAATGCAATTAAGATGAAATAATGTTGCGCAATACAAGAAATAATGTTGTGCAATAATTTGAAGCCAACATTTTATAGTAACTTTGGACACCTTAGAGTAGGGAACCAACTCTGCAACCCAGTGCTTTCTTCCTGCTGAAGGCTGATGTTACCTTCAAAAGCTGCAGAGCGAGCCTGTGGAGGTGAAACTGGGCAGGATCAGGCATCGTTTGCATTTTAATTGCCTCCTTAGCAGCACTTGGGCACAGACAGTCAGCGATGCTGAGGAGCACCTCCAACCTCCAACCCTGCTACCCGCTCTTTGCCTCTCCTGAGCTTCCCCCATGAAGCGTGCTGCCGATGCCACTGCTGGCATTGGTCTCTAACAATGTGGGTATTTCTTTCCAGAAAAAACAGGGGGACAGCCTGTCCCCCCGCTTTCCAATCGCAGGAAGGCACCTGCCTCCGCTTAACTTCAGCAGATGGTCAGTTCTCTCTACCCCGTGAAAAGAAAGATAACCAGCGCTGGCTGGAAGCGAGCTTTTCTGCACCGCTGTATTGAAAGCAGCAACCCCGAGCGCTGATTTTCAGGGAGATAACTTTGCAGTGATAACGATGGATGGAGGAGGATTCATCTCTGGGCAGCCGAGCCCTGCACATCACCTCTCAGCACACACAAGCTCCGCTCCCTCCAGCACAGCGCTCCCGCAAAGCCCGTGAATGTCTTGGTTGCCATCTAAGACCTATCTTAAGAGCATAAGAACTTGCAGACGTCCTGAATGGGTTTTAACAATAGCTGCTTTCCTCTCCCATCTCAAAAAGCACACTAGCCACACCACAAGCACACAACATTGCAATGCGAGACAGAAAGTGATCTTACCGGAGGTGTGATTTTGCTGCTGCCCTGAAAGAGATTGATAAAAATCATGTTAGCAGGTTCTCCACTAGCACAAAAAGTCAGACACGGAGCACAAAGAAAATGGAACAACCTCAGACTTCAGTTCCTTAACATCGAAGAGGGTTTCCAGGATGAGGTAGCTGACAGTGCAGTCCATTTCTGTGGCGCGTGTCACGGGGGACGTGAGGCACAGAGCTCCACAGGACAGCAAAACCCCGATCAGGCACAGCATCATGGCGAAGGTTCTCCGCTCCCCTCCTTGGACTGGGTACCGCTGGCTCCCGGGTTCCTTTTATATGTGCTTTGGTGCAAGGAAGTGATTAATACCTCACCACAAATATGCCTAAACTGAAGGCGAGTAGTCACCTGTAGAATGGAAGCTGTTAGTTTCTTATCTGATTGAGGAAACTACATGTTTCTAAAATAAGGGTTCCCCCATAAGTTCGGTAGGAGCTACGTAGTTCAAATGTTTGAACCTATTCTGATTTTAGATGCTGAAGCATTTGTGTGAACTGGTGTTGTCTAAAGATTGCTGGAAGATAAGCCAGCACTACCTAAATGCCTCTCAGATCTTTACATTCACATTTACCCTAATTGATAGTACAATTACACTAAGTAATACTCTCATCTTTACTAATTAACGCTCCTGCCCTGTTCTATGTGGTTGTTATAAGGAACCCCATGAATAACTCAGTGGTACCATGCTCACATATAAATGACAATTTCAAGAGCCCTCCCGAGACCTTGTGGTGCCCGTGTGAGCCCAGCGGCGTGCTGGGGAGAGGGACTAGCCAAGGGCTAGTGGGGCAGCTCAGCATCTCAACAGGGATGGAAAAGCTGCTCCTTCGCTGCTCTTTAAGGAACGTTTGCCCAGTTTGTGTCCTCTCCTGAGGAGGTTGAGACCCTTTGGCCGGTATCTCCATAGACTTCATCTGCAGGAAGTTTGGGTGATGAGGCTGCATCCCATTGATGGTGTGTCTGGCAGAACTGATCCCTAAGGTCAGGGTGGGCTCTGGGGTGGCCATGGTGGCTCCTGGGTGGGCAGAGCCCTCTCCTTCCCCCAGTCCCCGCAGAGCCTGCTGGGGAGAAGAGCGGGGCTGCCCTCGGCCTGTGGCCCTGCGGCACAGCTCCTCTGCCCTCCCACCAAGGGGAATGAAAACTGTGCCAGGATTACGCCTGTGGGACATTGCTTCTTCGCTGTCTGAAATTCAGAATTTTTTGTTTACATGTTTTTGCTGTAATTTAAATTTTGCTATTTCAATACTGCAGGAATTTTGCCATGGAGTTAACGGTCTGTAATATGCATTAGGTTTTCCTACCCTTAAAAAACTCAAGCCGTACATAGCTATAGTGACTGTTTTGTTTGATGTGCTCCCTCTCCCCTGAGGCTCAAGCAGGAGAGCCACATGCATGTGTGCCATCCAAGCTGATGAAAGCCCAGATACTGCTTTTCCTATGCTCATGTGGCATTTTCCTGCTGGTCCCTGAGCTGATGTTTCACAGAACACGTACTGTAACTCCAACAGCTTCCCTGCATGATATTAATTACATCAGAAGCCACTGTCGTGTGAGCTACAAACCAGGTCTTAGAGATGCTGCCGGGCACCTCCCTCCCCTGAGGAGCCATCAT
Organism: Haliaeetus leucocephalus; assembly: GCF_000737465.1. NCBI lineage: Eukaryota > Metazoa > Chordata > Aves > Accipitriformes > Accipitridae > Haliaeetus > Haliaeetus leucocephalus. The sequence goes on from NW_010973092.1 coordinate 2,333,025, forward strand.
GTTCAGTTCTTTGCTTTCAATCATTTCACTAATTGTTTGGTGAGTAAGGCGTCTTCCCTGCCATTCCCCACAGCTCAGCGTTTGGGAGCCTTTGCTGTATGAACCACCCTGGAAGCAGAAGCCGGGTGCTGAGCAGACTGTGCTCCCTTACCTGTGTGCCCTGACTCTTCTGGTGCCAGAACTGGGGTAGTTCTCCTCCTCTGCTGATATTCCCAACATTTCCCTGTAATCAGCAGGTCAGTTTTACTCCAGAGTTGCGGTTAAACCGCTGTGTGTTACCCCGCTGGGGCAGCATCCATTGGAAATGCCATCTTTGCCTTGTGCCATCAAGGGATTTGCATTGATCGGCCAGGTGAGCAGTGGTGAATACCAGTCACCATGGTGCACAGCTGGTCTCTTTTAAGAAAACCTTGTTCTTTTTCTGATTTTAATGAGTTCAGGAAAAGTGTAGACCCTTCCAGTGACACTGTGCATTATGCACCCCGGGAAACAGAATTGCACCTAAGAGTCAGATGTTCGGCCCCGTCTCTGCTGCCTTCATAGTGAACAGGTGGTTCAGGACTTTGCACATCCCTGGCACCACTGTGGCTGCTGGAGATAAAATGGAATATGGTATGGCTTAAAGGGATGCAATGGATCGTATGTATCACGTGGATGAGTGTACCTTCTGGTACCTTGTATTGGAGCCAGGTTCAAATCACAGGGAAGAAATTCTTCCCTTGGAAGAGGCAGTAGGAATTAGGGCTGCAGCTAAACTTATTGGTGGGCATCAGGGATTTTTCTTTTATCTCAAAACTGGCTAAAGCAATGAGAGTCCCTGCAGAGAGAGCGGAAGGGAAAGGTGTGGGCAGGACGGACTTTTACTGCTGGAAAAAACAGAATTGTGAAGTTGGGACTCCACCTTGTTCTCTTTTTTCTTTTTATAGCTGCTAATGACATGCAAATACATTCTTAGATTGCAGCCAGGGTGGAAAAAAAAGAGCTGATAAAGTCAGAAAGGAAGATGGAACTTGCGGTATACTCTTGTACGTACACTAATCAGTTGGTCTCTCACACTGACTCATTTTTAAATATTCACTCAGAAATGAAACCGCCATGACCACTCTGCTCCTCTCATGGTAGGATCAGCGTTGACCTTTCTTTCCTATTCTGCACTTTGGGGATAGCTTCTGCAGGATGCTGAGATGGTAGGAGGGAGTTTCCAGTGAGGGCTCATGCCACAGCACCTCCGTCCAACTCCACCTCCGCCAAAAAATCCGAGGAGGATTTGCGCTCATGAGATGTAAATCGCTGATATGATTTCACTCCTAGGTGGAGGCATCTGAAATACCCATATCCTAGTCAGACACAGAATTAAATTAATGAGCAGAAAATAGCCTGGCCCATTAGGAATTAACTGAAAGCTTAACAGAAAATTAACTGAGGAACTGAAAAAATAACAGAAAATTAACTGAAAGCTAACAGTTAACAGTTCACTTTTCTAAGCCTGGAGAGATGATGGGCTTCATTTTTATAAGCTGGGCTCTGCCTAACTAGAGAAGAAATCCTGGCGAGAAGTCTCAGTATAGCGATGGTGCAGAGACTGTTCCTCCTGAGCAAAATTCACTCTGTGTGAATGATTTGCTGGAGAACTTCTGGATCACCACCGCGCATGCAATCAGTATATGATCATCAGCACATATAAACCACTGGAATGGAAGTTCAGCCAGCTAAAGGGTGACATGAGCACCTCTTGTGAGGCTTTCTGTCATGTTAGGGGGAAAGCAGACATTTTGGGAAGTAGTTTTACTGATTTATGAACTCCATCTTAAAGTTATCTTCTTCCTCTTATTCCTCTATGAAAAGATTGATCCTCACCCTCTTTCACTCCTCTGAATATCCTCTTCACACCTGTGTCAAGTTCCTAACTATGCATTCTTGTGCAGCCTTGAAATGTTTTTATTTCTCCCTAAATATTTGCCCCTGCCACGTTTCCAGCTGGCACTTGCACTCGTACACCTCTGAGCAGCCCAAACCATCAGGCTCCTCAGACACGACGGGCTCCCTCTTCCCCTCCTTGGCCCTTCTCTGTCTCTCTTCCAGTTGGAATTAATCTTGAACGCGGGAGGCTGAAATGCTTTACAATGTTCTTTGCACAACGGCATCGATACCTTCTTGTCTCGGTACTGGAAGGAGTTAAACAGTATTGTACCTCTGCGGTCTGCTTCTGCAGAAGGAAGGAAACCATACTTCTCTGTGGGGCACAGGGTAATTTTAAATTTTGTTCAGAAAGAGTAGAAACTGAAATCGTCGTCGCTGGTGACTGTGCTCGGTCGGGGCATCTGCAGCAGATGCGCAGCTCCGCTCCCCAGCCCAAGGACATTCCTTTCGTGTTTCGTGCTTTGGCTGTGGTCGCTGGTCGGTGGCCAGCTGTCTGGACAGTGGGCTGTCATCTTTGGAAAGTGTTCCTTGGAGCATGGGTCCAAATCAGGCTAATTGAAGAGCAGAGGCTGCGCATTTTGGAATAGGCTCTGGGCACAGAAAGAATTTTTATTTAATCAAAAGGTATTCCCCATGGTTTGTATGACTTCCTCTGTAGCTACTCAAGAAAAAAAGCCTGTGAGTCACGGAAGCATGCCCTTACTTTGCAGGACCAGGGGAGAATTGTACAGACTAATGAAGTCAGAAATGAGTCCAAAGCCGACTCATTCTGCACATCTCAATGTCCTGACCCCCTGCCCTCCGTTGTGATCCCTTTGTCTTTTGAGGATCTGCCAGGGTCTCTCTATCTGCTGGGGGTTAGCAGGGTCCGGATGCTTTAGGACTCATAGACTTTTTTGTAGGTACCCAGCTTTGGGAAAGCAAGGAAAATCTCCCTGCTTGCTCAGCGAGATGTTGTCCTGGAGATCCACAATGAGTTCCTTACCTTTCAGGCAAAATTAGAGATATGTTCTGGATTTTGATTTAAATTCAAAGAAATGAGGTGCCTATTTTGTCAGAAGAGGTTTCACAGGCAGCCTCCGTGCCTCCCCAGCCCCAGTGACGGCAGGTTGGTGCCCATGTGCCAACATAAGTTGTCGCACACGTCACCCTCCAGCCCTGACAGCAGAGAAAATAAAATAGTCTTCCCTAGTTTTTGAAAGAAGTTATATCTCCCCATCCATGGGGAGTAATTGCAAGACATCTCTGGACTTGAGTTTACGGTGTAAATCCCATTCAAGCTCCCCAAGCTCCCTGCGACAGCTGTGGCCTCACACCTCTCGCATCTTTAAGCTGGTGCCTGTGACACATCTGCGGTGGCTTTGGCAGTGGTTGGTAAGCATCCAAAAAAGGCTGGCAATATTTAACGGTGATTCATTGCCTTCTCAGTCATCCGTCTGAAACCAAGCGAGTCTCAGAGAAACACAGATGATCAGTCCAATCTGTAATGGGTGTTTTCAAGCCCCACCCACCAACCAGCTGAAATTTGGCTCCGGAGAGGCGTTGGCCAGAAAGGGACACTCCATTTTTCAGTTGCAAAGACACCGTGTACGAAGGAGAGGAAAAAAAAAAAAAAGATCCAAAGCCTGTAAAAGTGGGATCGTGTTCTGCAGAAAATAGAAACTGTGAATTCTGGCAAGTGACTAATGAGAACTGAAGATGAAAAAGGAAGTAAAATAACAACAGAAAATGACTAATTAAATATTTCAAAAAAGAAAACAGGGGAAATACTGGCGATGCTGGGCCATCTGGCTCCCTCCTGGCTGCCCCACCACATGCTCCCGTGCAGGAGGAGTTCTTCCAGAGCCATCCACCGCCTGGAAAGCGGGACTCTAGGAGAGGCACCCCTGGACCGAGCCGCAAGACGTGGCCTCAAGGTCCTGGCGTCTGTACAAGAGTGGGGTGTGTTGTGTGCCCCTCGCAATCCCAGAGCTTGACGCGTCTCGGCAAACCTTCTCCCAGCTTTGCTCGTGGTGGTGGCACAGGACAACTGCCACCATTAAGGATTTGGAGGGCAGCCAGAAGACTGTCGCTGGTCCTACACGGGGTGGATGGGCTTCTCCCACCCTTAGAGAGCTCATCACGGAGCCCACGGGTACGGGCAGGTCTGGGCATAGGGTGTGCACCTCAAAGGGGACGGCCAGGCTGGGGAATCTGCTCTCCTGCCACCACAGGGGGGATATGGGTTTTACGGAGAACAATTTCTTGCTTATCAAATGGGGAATGCTAAATATAACTCACACCTACAACTTCTAAAAGTAGAATGTGCCTCTGTAAAACAGACCTTCCCCCGCTGTGTCACCGTCTCGCATGTCTCGTCCCCACCTGGTGCTCATGGAGCTGTGTGGGGCTCTTGCTTTTCCTGCCGGTGATGTAAGAAACACAACAGTCATTTTTTAACAAAAAAAAATCTGCTTCCTATATGAGCAAGTCTGCAGCAGCTCTCGAGAGTCAAAGTCGCGGCTTAACTAAGATTTTAAGGCATGTGTGTTTTATTGTGTTATGATGATGCAAGATTCTTATCAGCGATATCGAAGCCGTGATGAAGCAGTCGTGGTTATCATGCTCAGGCAACCATGCTCACCACGCCGGTGCAGTCATGCCGGTGATAAGACTGTACCGCCTGCTTGAAACTGGGCATTCCCTTCACTCCTATTTGCACTACAGTTTTCTGGTTGGCTTCAGATTATTCAGGAGCCTGCGTGGGATCAGCGGTGACGGTAGGACTCTTGGAAAACCCTGCAAAATGGACTTTTCCCCTTGCCCGGGCAGGGAGGTGAGGCAAAGGGCTGTGCCGTGCCGGAGAGCGTTGCAGGGCACTGCTGGCCCCAGGACTGGGAGGCTCCATCCAGACATGGGAGCCCGCTGCCTGCATCCCGCTGCCTGCATCCCTCTGCCTGCATCCCACTGCCTGCATCCCACTGCCTGCATCCAGCTGCCTGCATCCCGCTGCCTGCATCCCTCTACCTGCACCCTGCAAGGCACCAGAGCTGCCAGTCTGCCACTTTTTTACTTCCCCCAGCAGTCTGCTGCCCTGGGCAACAGCTCTGGCTGCATTTGCCTACAGCCAGCCCAGTGTTGATTTTGAGTTATTAACGCTTCACTTTTCCCTCTTGTCTGTTTGTCAGAGTTTCCTGGACTGCTGTGCCAAGAATGCTGAAAGTGATTAATGTTTTCTACTTAAAACCCTGACATTCTTCTCTTTTTCATACTCCTGCGATTCCATGACTTCCCATTTATCTGAAGGGTGAATTTAAAATTTAATGTAAAATATTTAAATGTAATTTAAAATAACGTATGTGAAAAATTAAACACCTCATTGCTAATAAAAACTTTGAAATTCAATGGCAGTAAGAATCTCTTCAGTGTGGTTCTTATTATTACTTGAACTATTGCTTGAACTGAATGAGACTGTGCTCAGGACCAGAGATTTTCTTGACTCTGTTTAACCTGAGGGAGTCCGTCTGGACAGTTGCTCTCCATTTCTCTGATTTTAGTAAACAGATTCACAGTTTGGTTTGATTTACAGGTTCCCTGATTCCTATGAGAATTCCATATAAACCGATGCACTGATGACCTTGCCTGCAGAGCCTGGGAGGTTTGTGGTACCCAGGGACGGTCGGGGGACTCGCCCCTTCCAGGGCTGGCGGCTGCATCCCCACGGTGGGGGATGAAATCCGTCTGTCCGACCTGTTTGGGCTCTGCCACATGCACCATTTGCACGCAGGAGATGCAGATGATGATCTTTATGGGTCCCTTCCAACTCGGGATATTCTATGATTCTATGCTGTTTGAATGCAAAGCGCAACTGCTTTTGGTTTGACCATTGGAAGCATGTGACTCTGAAAAATAGAAAAATCTGCAGTGTGGGAAGGATGGAATGTGCCTAGGAGCCACCCCACCGCTGTAGCGAGCCCTGGCCGGGGGGGCCACTGTGCTGTCAATGGGGAAACCCCACATTTTTGGAGGTTTCGGCAAGGCATTCTGTGTTGGGCTCCATCAATGCTTGCCACGGGTGGCTGTGTGTCTCTGGCTTTTTGGGGGCTCATTCCTGCCCCAGCTGGGCTGTCTCCTCCATCCCCATCCTCTTGAAGAACAGAGATGCTTCTCAAGTTTTCGCCGGGGAAAGCGAGGGGACGCTTCTCAGCTGCGGCAAGTGAAAGCTCTTCTGCTTTCGCCATGCTGCGAATGTGGCAGGGGCACGGTGCACCAGGAATGAGTCACCCCAGCAGGCGAGAGGGCAGCTCATCTCAAAAGTTTAAGCACAGCACAACTCAGTAAAGCTGAGCTCAGGGCCAGGCTGGAGCGCGAGGGCTCCAGGTCCTGGGGAAGGTGCCGGGATGGGTGAGGGCAGACGTGGGGTGCTCGCCCTGAGCAGGGCGCATCTCCCGCATCCCCAGCAGCATCCGCGTGTCCATCCCGCTTGGAAATGGCACTCAGCTCCCCTGAACAGCTCTGATGCTGCTCACCCTTCACAAATAAAGGTCACTTAGTCTGGAAGAAAATTTGTTTATTTTTTTAAAGGTCCACTTGTGTTCATGGAAGGTTACAAACATTTAGTAGTGGATATGTCAGTATAGGCATCACGTGGCATGCATCCTTACAAACCAGCCCAAGCAGTAACATTCCTCTTGAACATTATTTTATTAAATATTAACTTTTGGAATCTAAACTGATAGTTTTACATGGGTATGCACTTTCTGAGTACCTCCCATAGCTATGGATATGTAAACAATTTGAAAAACAGGTATTGCCTGATTCAGCTCAGTAAAACTCAGCTCCTATGAGCTGTGGGAAACACCTCATATCAGCTGAATAAAATTTCAGAAAAAGTAAACAAGGCTATCAGAGCCCTGTTTGCTTTTGTATTATCCAGAATTTGGCTGGATTTGGGTGACATGGCTGTGCTTAGTCAATAATAAAACATGTAGTGGTTGAAGTTATCTGCTGGATCCGGATGCCCAGGGAGTGAGCAGAGATGGGAGCTCACAACTGAAGTGAATCTTCTTCAGCCCCGGGGCCGGTCTGGGGGCCAAGAGGGAGGTCGAGGTGCTGGGTGGCACCGATGGTCCCCAGCCTGTCCCACGGGGTGGCTTTGTCCCGGCTTTGAGAGCACTCGGGCGATGCAGAGCTCTGGGGCTCTGTCTTGGGCTCGTGTGCTAGAGAAATAGTGTGAGTGCAAACCCCAGACTGGACCCACAGAGCTCCTCCTCACACCCTATTAACCAGCAGTTTCCTAAAGTAAATGCTTAAATACACCATCATCACAATAAATATCTCAAAGTATCCATAAACAAGTTAAATAAATAGAATAAATAAATAAATAAATAATATTACTCTTCCTTTGCGAATCTGTATGACATAAGTTAAAATATTAAAACTATACAAAATATATAAATATTATTTTAAATACTTGTCTTTTAACAGAGCAGCATCCTTCAATCATTATAGAGAACTTGGCTGCTGTCATAACATCACTTTTTATACATATATATTTAAAAAACATATATATATATATATATATATACACAATATATCTCCCTATATAAATATTCTATGGCTGTATTCCTGAGAATAAGTTAATAATCGAATCACTTTTTGGTTGGAGTAGAGTTCAGGTTTTTCATTTCCTCTTGGGTTTGGTGTAGTTGCTCTATTTAGGCATTTTGAATTTTCTCAGAAAGCAATCTCAAAAAACTGTCCAATGTCTCCAGGAACACATCACTCGCTACTTGTACAGTCTCACATTCCTTTTCAAGATCCTTTAAAAAAGAATGAGAACATAGTTCAGCTATGTGACTTCAATATCGTATTTAAGCCTATGTTATTTGAAACATCCGTTTTCTAAAGAATACTAACAACATGGGCTATAATATCCCACGGTGTGTTTTGGAAGGGTGGGTTTGCTGGTCTCTGGAAACTCCGAGGCAGCGTGACGATGTGCAGAGGAGAGCTGATGGGCCCAGCGGCACGCAGAAGATGTCCTGACACCCATCGCTGCCACAGCTTCCACTCAGACCTGGTTGGTTTTCATATGACTATCTTTTTGCAATTGAGATTACCGCAGGAAAAGGTGGCAGCACGTGGCTCCTTAAGGGAGCGTGCTTCGAGGAAGAAAGCAGACATATTTACACCCTTCTTAATTATAGTAATTTTCAGAAGAGATTTCTAGTGCCCATTGCAGCCAAATCAGTGCCTGACCCAGCTGCCGTGTCCCATTATTGAACAGCCTTTGCTGAATATTGTGCTATCGAATACCACAAAGTCAAACTTACTTCAGGGAGGATGTTTTTGTAGGTGTTAACTATGGTCAGTTTTCTGGCGATTATTTTGCTTGGCGTGTTGAGAGCTGCCAAGGTACTAGCAAAGGTTTTCAGGTGGCTTTGCATGCATCTTTCCACCTGCAAGGACAGCGAATAGTTATTTCAACAGTTGTGTGATATGTTGGTACCACATAAATAACGTATCATATCCCAGGAGTTTAGATACCCATGAAAAATAATAACCTACAGGAATTAAGAGCTGCATTTTGAGACACGACTCCTGATTTTGTATTCAGCAATTTACTGGAGACCAAATTTAGGAAACCATGGTACAATCTATCGTTTTCATTTAAAAACATGCCAGGGACAAAAAAAACTTCCCACTGCCTTTAGTGGAGGTTGCAGGTGCCACTAGAAACTGGCCATGTAAAATTTAGAGGTGTCCAACACCGGAGGTATTTGTTTCTTGAAGGAAAGGAAGGTCAACCCTTCGTTAGGGCTTTGTTTCTTGCCCTTGTGCTTCTGTTGAAACTAGATCAGAATTGCCTTAATGAAGTACAAGTAATTATTGCTACTACTGTGAATTTTCAACCTTTCTCCATAAAAGTAAGAGGGGCTGATGCTTTTTGTCTCCCATTCACTTTGAATAGGAGATGGCTCCTACTTCTCACTTGTACTGCTCATCTCCTCTATAAAAAGCTGTTTTTTTCACTGGGTTTCAGGAAAACACAGCTCAGTGAAATTAATGGCTCTGTATGGGATAGAGACCAAATAGTAATGGTAGTTTTAATATAAACCTTAAAAAGATGTAAGTTCTAAAAGATTTGACAGTTCTAAAACTAAGGGTTCAGATTGAATTTTTGAGGCTATCGAGAAGATGCCAGTGCACATGTAAGACCTATACGTCCTGAGAGAGCCCTTTGAAGGATATTAGCATTGGCAGCAGCTTTCTGTAGGTTCTTGCGATAACTTTGCATTTCCCTGAGTTTCTAGAGCTATCTTAGTGCCATCAAAGTTCTGAAGTGGAGAAGAAATTCAGGGATTTGAGGCAATCATTTTAAATAGAAGAAAAGTATGCAGTTTCTTACCGTAGCATTCACAGTTACAGCGGTGGGAACCTGCTCAAGAGAAAATGAAGTTAGCAACTTTGAAACAAAACTTGGGATAGAAAAGCAGCCAGGTGAAAGCCATTCAAAATACAGGAACTTACTGCACTTAAATTTAGTTTCTGTATGTCTTGGAGAACTTCTCGAATGATCAGTCCTACCAAAACCCTGGAGTGCTCCTCCTGCGGTGAGTGTCTCCTGGCGCCGGTGGGTCCGGTTGCCTGGAGCGGTGCTGAGCTGCAGAGCACCCCGAGACTCAGCAAAGCCACGACCTGGACCAGCATTGCGAAGTCAGCTCTGCGCTTCAGCTGGGTGAACTGTGTGTGGCTCTGCCTTGGGTTCCTTTTATATACACAGTGCTGGAGGAAATGATTAATATCTCACCACAAACATGCTCTTGCTAAAGGGGAGGCGGGGAAGATTTACCTGAAGAATGGAATCTGCTGGTTATTCAAATGAGCAGGAGTCTATGTACTTTCTAGATCAAGAGCAATTTTATAGACTCTATACCTGAACCCCGTTGCACTATGTACTTCCAAGATGAGCTATACACCTCTTTAGTGTGGATAAAGTGTAGACAGATATCTGTATCCATGTCTGAAGATATTAGAGTATGAATTCATAGACTATCCGTAGACATATATAGACAAATGTACACACAGATGTAGATGCTGGAGACCTAAATCTTGGTTTATATTAATTCTTCAGCACTTCCAAAAATTTGGAGGTCATTTAAAGAAAATGTACGGACTCCCTCAGAAGACTAGGGTTATAGTGCTCAACACTGTAATACTTACATCTTTTTAAGGTTTATATTAAAACTACCGTAACTATTCTCTACAGTTTCTACAGGGAATTCTGTGGTTAAATTCAGGAAATATATGGCAACTTGACTCTAAGTCAGACCAGAGGTGCCAGGGTGTTGGGGCTCTTGAGAAAGGCACCGTAGCCTCAGGGGAGGTTTCCCAGCTGTCTGAGGAGAAAAACAAAACTTGAATAGCACCCAAGAAAGTTTGCAATCAAATTTCATTTAATATGGGTAGAGCTGCCAATGCGCAGGACAAGCTAATTATGAATATCAACTAGAGAAGTTTGGTAAAGAATGATTCGGAAGCCTGCTGGGCTGTGAATATAAAAAAACCCAGATTTCATAAGAACAGCTGTCCCCTAGGTTGGCATTAGAGGAAGATCAGCCATAGATGCTGGGGACCTGGCAAAGAGACGTTAGATCAGCTTTGCCCTGAACAGGATGGCAGTGGCATCTTGCACTGATTTGGTCTTGGGCTACACGTGAAGATGGGAACCAAGCCATAGTTTTCTATGTTTTATTTAAAGTCTGAAAATACAGTTTCCATATCAGAGTGTTACCAGGATATTTATTACCTCCTGGGCTATTGAGAATACACTTGCAGGTGCTGGATGAGGTTATAGCCATCTCCTGGGAAGGCAAAGGAATCCTCTACTCAGTGTTTTCCCCGTGCCTAGCCCACTTTCAGAGCAAGTAGTAGGAATACGCACTCTGTCATCCAGAAATTTTGTTAGGGTATACTTTGCTCTTTAATCCAGTATTGCTAATGAAAATCCTGACTAATGTTAGACCCAGACCAGATCCTTGCAGCCGGGGCTAGGTACAACCTTGCAAGCTGATGGTGACTTGTTGCTTACCTGCTCTTTTAAGCAGTGGTATACTTAATATGTAATTTCAGTTTTTTCCCCTAGTTTGCTTGTGAAAACATGCTGTAGTCTTGGGCAAAAATTTCAATAAATGTTTTTCTACTAAGCAAAGTAGAAATTCAAAGAGCAAACTATTTTTTCCAAATATTATGTTTGACATGATCTGCTTTGCTCTCTGTTTGTTTGTTATTGCCCACTGGAAACTGAAAGAGGTGTTAAAATCTTTTGAGCAGGCTGTGGTGTTATCCTGGCTGGACCATAGTCAAGGGGATCTTCGGGGAGGACAACGGCCCCTTAGCCTATGTGCAGGTGCTTTATTAACCTACATGTCAGGGAACTGGATGCTCTCTCTTGGTTTAGGTCCTGTGCTCTCAGATACGTTCAAGTCACACATAGTTTTGCATTTTTGCATCTCTAGGATGTGTTTTGTTAAATTCACTGAACACATTCATGTCCTGAAATGTTGACCCTCCTATAACAATCTGCTTTTCTCCTGTGTAATATGAAAGAGATTGAACTGTGACAAGCACTTTACAGACGACACTGTGAGTTTGCACAGTCTTTAAAAAATGTAAAGTTAGAGGGGAAAAGAGAAAGCATATCTCCTAAGTTAACATATTATCAAATCACATCATCAGTAAGCTTTCTTCCAGCCACATCAGTGCTCCTCCATATCTATATGTTTCATCTAAGGGGTAGTTTCCAGCAATGAGCTATAGTTTCCTCATCATTTCACTAATATTTTAGCCATGCTTAATAATTCCTTCCACATTCCTGCAAAAATCTATGACACTTCTCTGGTAATTCCCAACATTTTTAGTGCAGCTGTCAGGGTCATGCATATTTCAGGATGGATTTTTTAGCATTCTAGACATACTTTCATGCCAAGGCAGGGAACCTGGTGTGCAGGCGAGGGCTGAAGACCAGCTGAAAGCTCAGGCAGGAGGGAGAGACTGTGCAGAGATGAGTGGTCCAGGAGGAAAAACAACAGGTGTAAAACCTATTAGTAAGAACACTTCAGATACAGCAAGTGATTTACAACAGGCCAGCATAAAGCAGTTACTCATGCTGTCCTGCAATCAAGACACTCGCCAGAAAAAACGTAACCCAGTCTTAAACTCTGGGGTGATAATCTGAGATAAATGCCACGACTATGACTTTTATGATTATTGGATTCAATCTAGATTGTTAGAGTAAGCGAATAGCTGCTCTGAGGAGGTTATGGAAAAACAGTGTCACCGTCTGGTGTCAGCATCCTCGCTCTGCGGAAGTGCTTCATCGGGGAAGGGCTTTTGCTTTACAGGAGCTGAGACACTTACTTATGTTTCCAGGGATGTGCAGAACGGAGTATCTGTCATGTCTTACATTCCGCAGCCTGCTGGAATGTACCAAAGGGAGTCTGCACATTTATAAAATGTGAAGCAAAGAAAGGAAAGGAAAGGAAAGGAAAGAAAGGAAAAGAAAAGAAAAGAAAAGAAAAGAAAAGAAAAGAGAAGAAAAGAAATCTACACCAGGCAAACATTGCTGACGTTTGTTATCATTCGGTGTTGCTTGACCGTTTTGTGTCTGTTTTGGCCATTTGCCTCCGCAAGAGTCTCACTTTATGCCTTGTCTTCTCAAGAGCACATCACACTCAAATCTGATAAGGATTGTCCCTGTTTTATGATTCAAATAGTTGTTTGGGGTTTTTTATTAGTTCTGGGCCACGAAACCCACAGTGTGTTCCCCCCATCTGATAGGAAACCATCCTCAATGACGAGCCGTTTCATCCTCTAAAGAAAACGTCTTCAGACATTTCAACCTCTCAGTCTCCACCTGTGATGCCAGGCAGTGCCAGGAGCCCAGCCAGACCTCCCCCCTCGCCCGTGAGGGCAGTCAGTCTGCCAAAGAACAGTTTAACTGTGAAGAAGAGATTGTGTCACCCCAAATCCATACTTCTATTTCAAAACTCGTTAATCACCTTATGTTGTAGTAGAAGAGGCCGATAGGGAATTGGTTCCCAGAGCCTCCTGCAGCTCAAGCTGAGCTGGTTGCTCTATAAGCTCCCCGGCTTTCTTCTGGCCCCAGGCTGTGTTTACCTTTCTCCACTCCCAGAAATTCCCACAGGCCTCTGGGTTTTCCCAGATCGTTGGCAGTCATCCATGGTCACGCTGCAGAGAGCCTTAGGAGCTTGAAAATTCATTGCATCATGTCCTGCAGACTCAGCCATGGCTATCTTATTCAAATATACTTTCATGCTTTTTTTTAATGAAAATAACTGGTGGGTTTTGGTGACCAGATCTCCTGCATACGTCCTACATACGTCCTGGTTTATCTTTGCTCAAAATTTCTGCAAGAGATGAGTAATAACAGCTGTGTGTTGGTGGCAAAGGAAGAGCCTCGGAAAGATAACCCAGTTACAGAGGGTTACATGGTCAGCATATAGGTTATCCTCTACAATTACATCTCAGAGTTTGGCCCATTCGATGTTTAGTGTCTGTAGTTAAGGAAAATCTCCCCAAAGCCTTAAGTGTCAAACTGCAATAGCATTTTGTAAAACTGTGAGCATCCAACCACTGTGCCAACTTTTGCAATGTATGAAACTACAGATTCCTTACAAAATAACATACAAGTCCGTTCTAAGAAACCTGCAAAAGCCCTTTCTAGGAAACAGCAAACTACCAGTATTGACCTATATTGGAGAGTGGTGTAGAGGAAGATTTATGCATAGTCATCGGTGGCAATTACGTCAGCCCATATGGTTTTTCTGTACGCTCATTCAGAGCTGTGTGGAGATGTGCAAAGTCAGAGAGGCTCTTTTGGTCATGCAGAACAGTGCTGGAAGGCAAGGGGGGAGGAAGAGTGCCCTCTATTCTGACTCCAAACAGAATCTCATGTTAAAGAGATGAAATTAATTTCTCTGAACATAGCATATTGTACTAACCTTGTGCTGTTAGTATAGTACATACTGAAAAAATCCAGGTGTTTCAGTACATAACCCAAGCTGCAAGTGAGCCCACTCCACAGACATGCAATCATGTAGGAAAGTGTTTGATTTCTTCCGTAGTGACGAGGTCACTGGAAACTAGATGGCAAAGCACAGGTGAATCAGTGGTCTGCTGTTGTACTGCAAGACATTGAGTTGCTCTCACACTCAGCTTCCCATTAAACTGAAGATTTAATTGATTTTTGGGATGCCCACTCTCTGGTGTGAGCTTCTGCAAAAGGGTAAATTTCTTCCATGCTTAGTAATCTCGGTATATTTACTCTTCTTCCAATGACTTATTTTAAAATGTGTATATGTTTACAAACATGTAATATTTTTTCCTGGAACTATCAAGACTTACTATTGGGTGATCTTGATTAAATAATCCTGTTAATTATGTTTAATTAACCAAACTCCTGAGGGAATAAAAGAGTAACAGAAATATTCGTGTCAGAAAGTTGATTTATCTTACACAGATTTTATTTCCAGTCTGCTACGGAAGCTTTACAGATTCTTTGTCATAAAAACCACAAGTACAGATAGCAAGTACACTTAGTAAATCCTTTGCAAGGTCTAATCAAGACATCACAAATGCAATTCTTTGATAAGTGCTTTAACTGCTGACTCTGGTGTGCACCCAAATTCCTGTCTCTGTGAAACGGACCTATGAAAAAGTTGCTCTGAGTCATGTGAAGGTCTCCAGGTTTTAGCAGGGGTAACTTCATGGGTTTTGTCAGCCTGATGTGAAAATGCAAAGATGAGTCTTCTGCTGGGATACAGCCCGGCTGCTTCACCTGTGTTTGCCATCCGATCACCAACTGCATTTAGGCAAGTTTATTCAGACAGTAAAAAAATAAGCCATAACATCAGGTGTGTTGCATGGGTCAGTGTGGGTCTTCCCAATGCCTGGCAGAGCCTGAGGTCTGTCCTCCCATCCAGGTAACCCTGCATCCCCTTGGGATCCTGAGTTGAGGCCAGGACAGGCACGCTTTGTTCTTACATGATTTTGCTCCCACATGGCCAAGAAGTACCTCAAGGTATTTTGTGATAGTCTGTGTAGTGACTAGAAGAACTCATTTATTATCTCTGCTTTTCTTGATTTTTTTTTTTTTTAATTTTCAAACTCATGGTAAATGTGGTGCATTTGGTTGTGGCTGTATACAGAAAGGGAAGCACAGTGAGGGCTTATGTTTATAAATACTTTCATGACATGAGCTTGAGATGGCTGCATCGGCATTATGTGAATACGAGATATTGTCAATAGCACTAGGGGGGGAAATAAGCCCATGATCATGATCAGACCACAAATACAAATCAGGGAAGGTCCATGAACTAGATGTGGCAGACAAGAATGATTTAAGTACAGCAAGTAGTTTGGGCTATTTTACATAACAAGTGCAAAACACAATTCAAATTATTGATGACAGTCTGATGATTGTCAGATCACTGTCAACGATGAGTGTAAAAATCAGTCTTTTTTCTTCCAAATCCATTGTGATTTGGCAGGCAGCGTTAGATGTGCTGGGACACAGGCGGCGGTGGGAAGGGACTGGAAACTCCTCATTCCCTGTGGTGGTGAGCTGATGGTGCTGAGTAGACATCAAATGGCAGCTGGTGGTTTCTGTTTTGGAGGAAGGATGCCGCCTATGCACAGTAACTGCAGAGAGAATGGAAATTTACGTTTTAGAAGTTCTTGTGGATTTATATATGAATATCTTTCATGAAATGAACCTTCAAGCTCCAAGAAAGGAATTGTCAGCGTAAAGCCACAGGTGCTGATGGGGTCCTTGTAGCCAAGGGTTTTACCTGGGCATTTTTTCCAGGTTTGTAGTAGTCTGGGATACAAGTGACGTGATAACAGATTGCACAAATCTGACCTCGTCTTCTTCTGTTGTCTGTGTAATGAATCCTTTTACCACTTTTTATACCTTATTGCTAATAAGACCAAAGTTGAATACTCAGAAGCTTATCTTAAGGGTCTTTTCCAACCCAAACGATTCTATGATTCCTAAGCAAGAAAATCCTAAAATGAAATTTGCTTATGTGGCCATAAATTGGTCTCCTTACATTGTGCTTTCAAACTTTCTTTAGTTATATTTTGTATATTTTTTCCCCTGAAAAGTTTGTTCAGGCCCTACTTTGCTCAGGGTGGACCTTTCCTGGACTGCAGCTGTTGTCTTTTCTAACTTCTAAGTGGTTGCTTTGCAACCTTAATAATCCTTTCAGGAAGTTTTTTTCCTACCTAATTATGAGGGTTTTTTATCAAGTAAAACGAAAACCAAAATCCCAGGCATGGTACCTTGTGGAGTCATAGTGACACCAGTGTGGTTAAAAACTCGGTGACCTGCATATAAGACCATAGAGATTTCAAACAGAAAACATTTTTATGTTTTCAGTCTCACTAAGCAACTCTTTTTACTTAGTCCTATTTTTAGAAACTACTGAACTGATATCTTCAAGATAAGCTCCCAGTCAGTGTGGAAAATTTTGACCTGGTGATTAAACATTGACAAGTCTTTTGGCTAAAAGAAAATGATGGGCAGTGTGTGAGGCTCCCTGGTAAAAGGGAAATGGTGCATCTTTCGAAAGTGCATTATGAGAGAGCATCACGTCCCACTTGGTAAAACCAGTGGGATTCAGCACAATGGAAAAAATACCTGTGGCTGTGTGGGAGCTGGTGGTGCAGCCCAGGACACCCAGCACCCAATGAGCCCTGGCAGCGCTGCCTTCATGCTGGCTCCCCATCCATCCCTGCTCTTGGCCATTTTTTGTACCACAAACTACACTTACTCTTTATCCACCTTTTTCATGGGAATCCCTAGAAAAATCAAAATAACTCTCTCATAGGTAGTCTTCTCACTTATAGACAGTCTTCAGAGAAGGACTAAGATCTTCCAACCTGTTTTTTCCCTGGGTTTATTCAAGTTATGGGCATTTAGCTATCAACTCCAGCTTTGTGCACTGGTCAGTATATGAAGAATGTCCCTTTTGCTTTAACATCTTCCTTTTCCTCACTGACAGGAAAAAGAAATTACATTTTTCTGTTTCAGATGACTAACTGAAAAGCAGCATGAGTAATACTGGAGAAATCACCACAGTTCCACCACTGTTTGGTTTTGTAGTTGGCCAAAACCATGGGTGAAACTGAAAACAGAAGATCCTGCGAGATGGCAAAGCCTAACCTTACTCCTGGGGACACATTTCATCTTCCCATCTGGAGCAAGACAGTGACCGGCCATGCTCCAGCTACTACACGGCTGCAGGCAGGACTTTCTCAGGCAGAAGGTTTTCCATGATCAGCGATGTCTTAATGACAAAAATGCCAAGAGTCAGAGGTTAAAGAGCCCTGGATGAAGTCTGTGGAGCAAAGTGTCTCAAAGCGCTCTGCGGTTCCCCAGCAGCTGCAAGAGACCTGCTTGGAAGTTTAATCACATCCTTTGGAAGTTTCTGACATTTCCAAATCAGCTGAGAGGAACACCAATGTTTAGAATTGCTATGCTATTTTTAAACAAAAAAAAAAGAGACCATTTATCTCTCACTCTTTTCAAACAATTTTTTCTCTATACCTCCTAGATCGCTTTCCCCACAAAGCTATGGAGACGGGGGTACGCAGCCCCTGTGCGTCGGTGTGTGCCGGACAGGCCAGGGTGCACGGCAGCATCCCCATGGCTGCAAGCAGACTGATGGCAACAACGCAGGGCTGAGAAATCAAATATATATCAGAGTCCGGTTATTCAGCGGAGAAAAAGAAGGGGGAGATTTCAGATGGCTGTGAGTATTTCAGTCTGGTTTTCCTCACTTGGGTACTGAGAAATAGGTTTCTAGATCTCATTTGATCGTCTAATAAACTGCATTTCAGTACTTCTCACCCTTGGGAAAAGAGAAGTAGGTTCTAGGAGTAAGCATGTTCTTTTAAAGCAGACAGTGCCTTTATCACCGTTAGCCAGAAGTGTCACAGGCAGCACAACATCCTTTTTGCTCCAGTGCTGCTGGCTGGCAGCTCCAGCTGCTCCTGCTCTCCTCCTCTGAGGGAGAGGGAAGCACTGCTCTCCAGGGAACGGCTTGACCTGCCTTAGGAGAAGATCTTGAGCTCTCTTGTGTGCTTAAAGGCGGCTGCTTTAACCTTCAAGAGGTGTTTTCAAAATACTGATGTAAATGGAAAATCAAAGCCTTCTATGGATTTCTTAGACCTTCTGATTTTCACACCTGTATCATCGGTCCCCAGCACTGCAACGCTTCTCCCGTGTTCAGCCACCAAAGCAGCTGCTCAGCTGGGGCGTGTTTCTGCTTCTCGACTAGGAAAGTCTGAAAAGTCTGTGTCAATAGCTACATCACAATTTTGATGTGTATTCGTATAGGCACATGAAAACAGAAATACTGCCTGAAACCCTCAGTACCACAGCGGGGAAAGACCTAAACCCAGAATTTACCTGTTGGTGTTTCTGCTTTTCTCTCATAGAAAGTATACCAAAATAATTCACACTTTTCCCTGCTAATTTTATCCATTTTTTATTTCGCTAACCAACTTCCTCCTTTTGGTCTCACAGCCATTATTTCAAACTCCGCTCAAGTCAGCCTGAAGCTGTATTGCTAATTGCTCCTTTAAGAAAATTGTAACCAGAACATGTGTGAATAAGCACCATCCCATGGAATAATTTAGGTAACTGCTGGAGACCAAGAAATGGGAGGGTATATGAGCATTATTTTGAGGTTTCTCACAACTCCACAGTCATTTCCAGTGTCTCCTTAGATGTCAAAGTCTGCTGATGTTTCAGCTCTCTGAGCTCAGTGTTTGCAGAAACGATTACCCCCACCTCCATACGGTCTCCAGTTTGCGCTGTATAACCTGAGACAGTTTCTGAAACATCACCCTTTGTACTAAAATTGACACAAACAATGCCCGAGTGCCTCCAACTTCACTTTCACCGAGAACATCACTGTGTTTGTGATTACGGATTTGCAGGTGGAAAGACAGGTTTTGAAAATATGAGCATGGATTTTGGAGCCCTCCACAGAAGAGCTGCTTCATTTCTAAATTATTTAATGGTGGCTAGTGGCTCACATCTTACTGGCTTCCAGCCTGGTGTGATTTTCTGGCTGGTTGTAACCTTGCTGTTTGGCAGCACCATCCCTTGTTTCTGTTGCCATCACAGCAGTGACCTGAGCTGAGTTACCATCTCTTCTGCTGGGTATAAAAGGTTTAGCTCAACAGCTATATTCCTAATGTCATTAACGAAGTCAATTCATTTTCTGTTGTATATAGTGAATGTATTAGCTTCTTGCATATACTTCAGTGTAAATGTCTACATGTAATTAATGAGCATGTGCTGGCTTTCAGCTTTTTGAGCTTTTACATTAGAACATACCAATGTTACCAAAGAACGTAAGGCTCGATGTGCTAGTCTGTCATTGCCCAGTGTCCTATGAGCAGCAAGTGGATATTTCAGGAAAAGGTTTGAGACACAGACTGCATAGAAAGGTCCTTCCCTACCGTGTCTTCCTGACACCTGGGCCTTGGCAATGTAGGAAATCTCTGAGACAAATGTTATATCCCCGTTGTTGAATGTAATGCTACAAAAAGTGTTATGATCTGTGAATTTGTGTAACCTTTCTTTGAACTTGCATATAGATTTTTCTTTCCATTATACTGCACAGCAATTAACCTTGTGATTTAGCTAAGTTTTAAGTAAGAAGGTACTTCTCTTTTTTTTTCTTTTTTTCTTTTTTTTTCCAAGCTGCTGTCTGCCAATTTCATTGAATGCCTTTCTGGTTTTGATATTTTGAGAAGTAATGAGTTACCACTTACAATTCACCTTCTTCTTGCCTCTCCTGGTTGCAAAGCCCAGGGTCTCCCTCTCTGCCACTCCTCTTCCCAGTGTCTCCTGCTCAGAAAGCTCCTCTGTGCCCCCAGTCACTCCTGCACCCCCTTGTACTCCGCAGTGCCCTGAGCAGACCCAGAAACAGTATTTAGGATACGGCCACCACACACAATGCCTTTTTTCTTTTTTTATACTCCAATCACTTCCAAACAATTTAGAATATTTTATTAGCCTTTCCCACAGCCTTTCCCACAACTGAGCTGACGCTGTTGGGGACGGTCCACAGTGATCCTTGGCTGAGTAAGACTCATGTAGAGCCCTTTGCTATTTTTAGTGATGTTATCTTTCCCATGTGCATGTCTGTGCTTACCAACACTGAAATTTCTGCACTATTTTCTTGCCCAGTCACTCATCGTTGTGAGATCCTACCAGGATGCCTCATACTCAGCTTCAGAGAGTACTTGGCACTCCACGCTTTCCCACATTACATCCACCTCCTTTTCCAGAGGACATTAAGCAATGCAGGTCTTTTGTACTGTTAATTCTGGCTTTAAACCCTGCTGATGTCACATGCTCTTGAGAGTAATTCCTCTAAATTAATTGTCTCATGCAATGGCATTTTCCATTTGACTGAAGTGATCCAAACCCCTTAGCGCTTTGATTTCATTTATGTCCCCTTTTTGCGCATTCAGTTCTGCATCCATGCATTCAGACTAAGATTCTTTTCTATTACATCCATTTTATTAGACCATACAGTATATTTTACTCCCTTGCGAGATATATTTTTTGATTCAAAATATGAATTGAAGATTTACTATTTCATAGGCACTTTTGCTGTTATCCAGGTAAACAGCGATCTGTTCTTTCCATGTAGCACAAATGGGCTCCGCGCTGATGCTCCTTACAATACTTCTAAAGTGCCTGCCACTGTCAGGGTCAGCTCTGATATTCATACCTCTTTTCTCTTTCATTTTGAACAGTTTTCTAAATTCTTAGCCTTGCTATTATAAAAATTACATGACCTATCCATTCTATCTTTTAATTAAACCAACACAAATAGGCAGCCAGCTATTGATCATGGCAGGAAGGCAAATGACACCAAAAGCCCCGATAGACAGGCTTAAATAGCTCATTGTCTGCAACACAAACACTTGTTTAAAAGATGCTCCATTTCAGTACAAGCTAAGTATATAAAATCGTGAATTAATGTGTGAGAGAGATAGCAATAAGAAGTTATATAAAAGGCATTTCACCCTCTGCTCTCAATGGGCAATTTCTGCAGCTCTTTGACTTCGGTTGCTTTCACTGGTGTTGGCCCCGTCCCCAGCGCTGTGTGTCTGTCTGCATGAGCTACGTTACCGACAGCAGATGGCAGCTTCCTCAAAACCAGAGGGGCAAAAAGGGATTGCTACAGGAGAAAACAGAGCAGAAAGTTCATTGCCCTGCTCTGGCAGTCTGCTGCTGTTGGCAAGGTCACATCGTTGATCAATGGCAAAATTCGGCCATGAGGGCATCTCTCTTCTCGCCTAGGTTGGGGAAGCAGAGGGCTTTGTTTCTCTGTGCAGCATTTACAGCTCGAAAGGATCCTGGTGGCTTTTCAAATGATAGGATCGACACCTCACTGAATTACTGGTGTGAACAGTCTGTCACTTCAGAGCCACTGTACAACCTCACTGCCCACACAATGCCGCAATACTGCCGTTAACAGGTCTGCATCCACTTCCCCTTCCCCTGCCTCCTGATGTTCATCCATAGGCTGGGGAAGAAGGGAAAGTGAAGCACAGGTAGTTTTACAGTTAGTATAAAATCATTATACTCTGGTGAATTCTCCATCCAATATCTGTGTCAAAATTATTTAATATATATAAGTTATCCTCTAAAACTCCACTTAAAGTTGAGGAATTCCCATCAAAATACCATGAAAAGATGGCACTTTCATATGTGCTCAGGTATTGGCTTTGTCATTTACTTACTTTAGAGGTGTGGCTCAGTAGCCACAAGCCAAATCACAATATCTGTATTTCTCCATTATCCAAATCCAAAGAGAAGAACTTTTTTCTAATGGAAGTGCAAAGGTCATTACAATGTATATTTGTGTTTATATAAAGGGGTTGAGGCTTTACTCCCAGTCTGATGGAGGTGTAACATAATTTCCTTCAATAAAATGAATCCTTACTGACCACAGCATAAGTGCGACCAGAGCTTGCTCCTGTTTGTTGACAGGATCCTTTTGGATTCAAGCTGTAAATATGTCCTCTAAGCCAGAAGAGGTTAAGCTGAATATCTCTTGTTTGCCTTATGTGATTTCAGCATAGCTGGCGTGAAGGTTTACAAGATTAAACGAGTTCTGTCCAATTCCAATATCTTAATTTGTTGCATAACAACTATAAAAGAACTACTTGTTTTCTCGTTTCTTACTGTAATGTAGGAAGAGCAGGACTGGGATTTGGTTTTTCTCAAAAAGCTCTTGTAAGTTTTTGCTTTGTTTTTGCAGCTGGAGCCTCTGACTGGGGCAGCAGCAGAGCAGCAGTCACACCCGTGCTCTCCTTGCATAACCCGGCCAGAAGTAGCTCAGAGAGTTCATGATGATGAATGGATGTTAACAGAAACCAAATGAATAAACTAGGTCATCATACCATTCCTAGTCTAATGCCTGCTGGTATTTTTTTATCCTCAGAAATGAAATATTCTATTTTTCCTAGTTTGCATAGGCAATCAACTGATTTTTCCTGTGATTAGTTAAGTAGAGGTTTTGTGCCCAGCCTTTTCCTTATAGCCAGGAACATTTTTGGTCCTAAGGTCATTCATCTCAACTAACAGTCATGCATAGGTTAAATTTGATCAAATTGATGAGATGTATTAAAAATTTGCACTTGGTAAATTGCTTCAGAGTCCAAGAATTATAATTTGTGTGTGTATATATATATATACATTTATCGAATGAAATGTCTTTACTGTGAGAGTTTAACAGATAAAAGACAGTTAATCAGTGCTGTTACAGTATCACATGGAGCCTTTGTTATGCCAAGTAGCTGAAGTCAAACGTTAAGAGACAGCTCTTGCTGCAGAAAGTTTTTAACTGTCAGAGTCCTGAGGGCACTAACAAGCTTTGATGGTCCTGACCAGCCTCAGCTGGGCTCCTGCCCACACCCCTCCCATGGGCCCAGGAGCCCATTTAAGCTCAGTCCCAGGGACTTTTACTCCTCCCCTGTATTGCAGGAATGCTGGTCTCTGGACAGTCACAGCCATGCCTGTGCTTGGCCATGGACCCTGCTGATTTGGACCCCAACCTGTGGATTGACTTCCTGACCTTGGACCTACCCCATCACCACACAGTTACCTGATGGGCTGGGCTCTTGGCTGACCCCCAGTTGCCACCCTGAGGCCTGTCCTGCTTGCTGTACTTGATACCACAGGACTGCACCCTGGCTGGTGAGGTCGGACGTGTTATTGTGCTTGAGTCTGAGCTTCCCATACCTTAGGGAGCAGACAGCCCTCCCTGTGCCCTGACTGCAACTCTACACTTGCCAGTAAGGTAAGGTACACACTGACAGAAATGTAGTTTAGATGAGAGCTGCTAGCAAATCAAAATGCTCTGCAAGCTAATGTGAATAATACAAAAGCTGAGAATGCTTTAGGTACCTGTGTAGTGATCAGAGGAAGGAACTGTTTCTATTGACTTAAGGCAAGGTTTACCTTTGACTTCAAGGGGTTGACCTTGTCCCTTCATTTAGCCAAAATACCTTTCTCTAAATCTTCAAGGTCAGGCAGGTAGGGAGAGTTGGTGCCATACAGCATGTTTGTATAGCTTTCAGCAGCAATTTGTACTGTTCTCCTGGCTATGAGATGCAAAATATACTTACTGTAATGTCAGTCCTGTCACTTCATCCTGATTTGGCCCGCCAAATGGCACTGATCTGTGTGCTGTCCTTCTGGTAAATACATCCTCTGCTCATCCTGAACACACACGCTGCCCTCCAGCCCTCAGTCAGAAGCCCACATTCATCTGTGTGAGATGACCATTGGCAAGTACAGCATGGACCTAATTATCTGGACCTCATTATCTTCTCTTCCATAGGTAGGAGAAAAAGAAAAAGGCTGAAGAGGCTGGTGCAGAAGCGGAAGACGGGGAAGGAACAAGCGTGACTTCTAGACTAATATCTTCATCCCTGTTGCTGTCTCCAATATCGACAAGTAATACGGCCCAGAGGAGGGAGCCCATCACAAATGCCAGGGATTTAATGGGCCAAAGGGTGGGTTCAGTAATTAATTACTGTAAGAGTGATGAGGGAGGGCGTGGGCGGCAGCCGGCCGGGGCCGCCGCTGTCCGTGGTGCTGGAGGCGCCGCCCGCCCCCGCGGACGATCGCTGGGGTCCCGGCTCCGGCCGCCACCGGCCTCGTCCTTCCATCGGGGAAACGGGCCGAGAAAAGGGGCGGACACTGAGGAAAGGGCTTCGTGTGGGACATCAGGACTGTGAGTGGTCAGAGCTAGTCGAGAGAAAGGCGGAAGGCACGTGAGGAGCTTTACGGGGAAAAAACCCCAAAAGATTCTTCCTCAGGCGCATTTTTGCATTGCAGGTCTAAAAAACCCCTATCTTAACTTTCATTGAGTGTACTGGAAAAGTACCTTAACCCTTTCCACAGATATTTGATATATGGGTTCTTGTAAGCCTGTCAACTGCGATTTTAGAAAGTGAAAGTTGAGAAGTGAACTTGGATGAGAACCCCAGGCAGCCAGTTTAGACTCACCTGTATTATGACATGCCGGAAGTATGCAAAACAAATACCTCAACTGCAGGAAAAGCCATGATGAGAAAGTTCATACCTTTCTAGCCCTGGGGCAATCCAACCATGAGATGGAACGCCTCAGGCTTTCCAGGTTTCACTGTTATCAAAATCAATTATTTCTAAACTGATGACTCACCAAAATCTTCTCATGCTTTTAGACATGGCAGATTGGATGACTGTGGTGGATTCCTGTTCTCCACAATTCACCTTAATGTACAGATAAAAAGGTATGTGGCTTCTCTTTGTGCCCAAACAGCAGTGCTGCTAGTAATAATGAGAACTGGTTGACCAGTTCACCTCTAATGACCAAAGAAAGGATCAAGAAGAAAACTCAAGGCATAAATATAACCTTCAAAGCAATTTAAATTAAAAAAAAAAAAAGTTCCTGCCCAGGAACAGAAATCAAGGAACTTTGAACAATAACAAAGGGAAGGGGGGTTTCTGCTCACAGTCAACTGGACTGGGACATTTTGAAGCTGGGTGTGTTGAGGTTTGATGTTAGACTAGCTCACTTGGCAATGGGTAATATAAAGCTCCAAAAAGACACTGAGAGATGATGGAAACCATTCAAATACCTTTGCGATCAACACAAAAGGAAAGCTGAAAGACCATCCTGAATAGATATGATCTTTACTTAGCAGATTCTTGCATTGATTCCCTCAATAAATGCTGAATTACACAAGGGAAGAATGATCTTCTTAATATCGGAGTTCTGCAGTGAAATGATAAAGAGAGGGCAAGGTTATCTTCATAAGAAACCAGAAGGGCAGACAGAACTGCTACTGAAATGTGGGGAAGTGCTGAGTCACTCTGCATAAAGTGCTGCCATAGTAACTATTTACCAGCTGGTTGGGAATGAGGAACTTCTGAAAAACCTGAATTAAAAATCAGACAAGTTGCAGCTTGAAATGTATTACATATCTTTTAAAAAGATTTAACAGAATGGAACACTTTCTAAGTGTTTTTTTAATATATATTAGTGTTAACTTGGGGCAATCAGATTACATTGGACTATTGAATAGACATATAAAAGTATTCAAGCAAGAAATAAGAAACTGGTATTTCTTCTCTGATAGACTAATGTTATTGCACCTAATTGTGAGAGCAAGTCGGAGCCACTGTGGATTTGTTTATTCACAGGGAGGTGCTACAGTGCAGATTCTCTATAACCCAGCCCTGGCTGTGACGGAAGACAGAGCAGAGGGTTCTTCTGGCCATAAGAAGTTTTGGGGTGAATTGGAAAACTTAACATAGCTTAGAGAGGGGTGTAAGCTCAGATTCCCTGGCCAGTCTTTTCTGATGTTGTCCTCTGCTCTGGCTATTAGGAAGATGCTGTTGGCCTGTGGCTTAAATTTCTTGCTGGCTGGAGGTATGCCCTCTGCAGGAGAGATGGCTCTGTGGCATAGTAGCAATTCGGGGCACTTCTGTGACTCATAACATTCTGGGTGGTTTCTTACTGTGGAAAATGTCAGCATCATGACAGGTGTCTGCCACTGTGACACCTCTGAAGACAGAATCTCCATTACTGTCATCCCAGATGATGAACACTAAGTAAGAGCACTTAAACTGGCTGCCGTTGAGGAGTGAACAACTTCAGAAGACAGAGCAGCTGGACCTTTTGATGACCAACTGGGCTGAGTTTGCCTTGGACTCTAGTGTACAGAGAAGCAGAAAGCTATCAAAGGTTTTAAAGTCAAGAATTAGAAAAAGGTTCATGAGAACTTCAGAGAGGCAGGAAATCTGTGGTAAAACACAGGAAGTCACTTGTCTTTTTTTAATCTGCATAGAGATTGGAGGAGCTGCTGCAGGAGATGAGGTCAGGAAAGCTCTTCTTTGCAGAGCATAGGCAGACACCTTGCAGCTCCCCAAGGCAAGGGCATGGAGGTCCAGGTGGTATTTTGTGTCCATGATCTTCATTCCTCCTATGTCAGATGGAGGAAAAGTGTTTTCAGGACTCTTTGTGAAACTGTATGTGCAAATCTGTTTGCTTTAAATCTATTTAGTGGAGGTTTGGGTGCTGGTGCACTTCAACCAGTTTCTACTGGTCCCTCAGCTTCCCTAAGGAAGTATTTTTTAAAAAGGTCCCTCTCCTGAAAGACCAAGACATCCCATGTCACTAGGACAACTTAATTTGTCCTATCAGTGAGCTTCAGTATTGTCACCTCTAGCTAACAGAGGTTTTCAGGATCCCAGAAGCAGGGCTCAGCAAATGACACTGGTGGTTCAGGAAGAAGTCTGGGCTTGCTTAGACACAGGGACTCTAGGATCTGGGTAGCCTGCAGATGAGACACACTAAGAGCCTTCCAACACAAAATTTGCTGCAGGAATGAAGGTAAAAAGTGGTAAAGAAACTGTTCTTCTTTATCAAGAAAGAGAAGGGTGTAGGAATAGGCTAGACAAAAGATCTTAAGTAAAATAGATTGTGCAGTATTTAATCTATAATCTCTTTTACTCTTAAGTAAAATAGATTGCAGTAGATATGTCCTACTTTATGGCTGTTTGATTTGATTTTATGACAGCAAGTGTAGCTGAAGTCACAATTGTTGTAGAGGCATTTACCAAGGGAACTGTAGTCTGAAGAATGAGATCCAGTTGTCTTTGGTTCCCAGCTCGCTTGTTAGCATGCTTGATGATGTTTTTCTGCCTTGAGACCATGGATCTTGGAAGCCTAATAGCCCTGGAGTAAAATGGATGTGGCAATTTTCTAACAGCTTTCAGAAGTGGGCAGTGGTGACACTAACACAAGTGACATCAGTTTTAGTCAGCTGCTGGTCCTCTGTATACAGGAAATTTTTTGAAGTCCTGTTCATAGTGAATCAGAGAGGAAACCACATTGTGAAAAATTGATTGCCATGAAGTGGAAATTCTTTATTTACATCAACTTCATTCTCACCTTTAAAAAACCCAAAAGCCTTTATCTTCAAAGGAAATGTGTGCCCTGGACAGCTGTAACTGTACCTGAACTAGTGCTAATTCCTGGTACAGGCAGGGAACTTTTTGCTGTATCTTGGTCTATGCTCATGAAGAGTTAATCAGCTACATATCACAGCTCTGAGCAAGAGGTTCTGCCTGCTTTGCAGATCTGCCATGTCAGTCACTCAAAAGGCTGGAAAAAAGACACTGTGTTTTCTGCCTCTTGCCGCTCCAGTCCTGTTTACCCCACTGGCACTGTGATTGCCAGAGGGATGCAAGATGTGGTCTTGCCACTGGTGCAGCCCTTTTAAAGCCTTTTTCTGCAAAGCCCTTCTTGTACCATGGAGCTTGGAGATTAATTTTTCTACAGCTGGCTTCTCCAGGGGAAGATGGAATTGCTAAGAATGCAAATCTGCTGTTCCCCCTCCATGTAGTTAGTATCACACAAGCAGTTTGTCTCTTTTTTTTTTTTAAGTAGCTGTTAACTGTATTTTAAGATGTTAAAACACCTAGAAGCAATGCCGACCTACTGATGAAGCCGTTAGGTGTTTCAGCATCTGCTGCTCGGGGTTTTTAGGACTTCTCCCGTGCAGGTCAAGGTCCAGCGGCAATTTCATCAGCCAAAGGTGAAAAATAACAACCACCGTGGAGTAAAGTTTCTCCCCTTCCCCTCCCTGCCCTCCCCAGCCGCTGCTGCTCCTGACCCTCCCGAGGGAGAGGGATGCTCCCGCACCCCAGCCGGCATCCACCGCCCCTTTTACGAAGGATGGCGAGAGGAGGAGGCCGGCTAAAAATACCGCCCTATGCTGCGGGAGCGTGCGGGACCCGGCGGGCCGGGCCGCTCGGGTGCGCAGGGAGCGCGCCCGGGTGCGCAGGGAGCGCGCAGGGAGCGCGCCCGGGTGCGCAGTGAACGCGCCGCAGTGCGCGGCTGCACCCGGCGGGCCGCGCCGCAGGGATGCTCGCCCCGCTCCTGGGCTCCGCGGGCTCCGGCTGGCTGCTGCTGGGTGAGTGCTCCCCCCCCCCAAAAAACCCAACCCCTTCCTCCCCCCCCCCCGGCTCCTCTCGCTGATTCCCAGTTCCCTTCCCCGCAGCGTGCGGGGAAATACCGGCCCGGAGCTCTCTGACTCCAGCTCTGCTTTCCAGGCTTTTCCCCCCACCCCTCCCAGCTCCTCGACCCTCTCCCCTGCGCCGGAGTCAAGGGTATTTTCAAAGGTTTGGAAGGGAGAAGGCAGGCGGGAGCGCGCACTGGGTAGCAAAGATGGCAAGGGGATACGGTGCTGCATGCGTGCGAGTCGGCCGCCGGCACAATGAGATGGTATCGCAAGGCGGTACAGCCAGCTCAGCTGAAAATGCATTACATAATTCCTCCCAAATCATCCTGCCGGTTGGTTCGGTTGGGCCGTCTTCGGCAAATTCGTGAGGGCGCTTTATTTGTAGGGGGGATGTGCAATAGGGCAGCGCGCTCGGACGCCTGTGTGTGCGTGCTTGTGCGTTACAGCTGTCGGGCAGGGGGTGATGGTGAATCCCATTGTTCCGTGGGCAGGAGGTAACGATGCAAAGTGTGTCCGGATTAGAAAATTATTGCAAGTCTGAAACAGGAGGTTCTCTGTAAGGTATTTAAAGGCTGAGCTTGACTTGATCTGCTGCACTGATTCAAAATCAAGTCCTTTGAACCGGTGTGAAATGTCTTTCCTAAGGAAAGGTAACGTTCAATGTCTGTGCTGTTTCCCCCTCTATCTGTCAAACAGCTTTCCTCTAGACAGGCAGACTTGCAAGGGGAAGAAGTACAAAGGGCAAATGATTTTAAAAGACAGCATCTTTGCATCATTAGGTAAATATTCGGGGGAGGGAGGGGGGAGATTGTCAAGAATGAAAAACATTGTAATTATTTATGTTTATCTACTTGCTATTTTTGATTATGAAAAGGGATGTTTCACATTGAAAAAAATGGGAACCTAGTATCCCTGGCCTGAATTTTGTCTCTGAAAATATCCTGGTGGCTCCCATTAAAGTCAGTGGGCTTACAGCTGCTTATATCAGCAGCTTGAATCAGCTGCTTTTGAACTGTAGCAAAACTCATGCAGTGCAAATATGGCCCAGAGGGAATTACGTGGGTGAATCAGAAAGCAGGACTTGGCTCAGAGGCTGCAGGCAAGTGTTTGTTTCAGTATTTTGGGCCCCAAGGCCCCAGGGGCTGCTCTCAGCTCTGTTACTGGATGTACCAAGCTTGTTTATGACAACGGGAGGAGAACTGGGCCCGCTGGGAAGGGGTCTCCTGTGCGGGCGCCTGCTCTGAGGCCTCCACGTCCACCCTGCGGTATTGATCCCTGTGCCTCCCGCCTCGGTGCTTACTCTGCTGCGTCCAAACACATCTCCCTTGTGCATCCAGCTATCCCAAAGTGTGTGTCCGTTCAGGTGCGGCTCTGACTCGTGGCCTCCCTTTAACACCATGCTCATCTTCTTTTAGTGTGGACCGTGACTTTAGCCCAACGTTTTGATCTACAGAATAGGTGCCCTGGGAAGACAGATGTATTGTTATTGCTATTTGCAGCGGCACTTTCGGGAGCAGCCGAGGTGGGTATCAACGCAGGTCACCTGTGGGACATGGATCCCACTGGAGAGGCGAGGGCCCTGCCTGACCCGGCAGCGTGGCACTTGCTCAGCCATGTGCCCGCGGTTGCTGCTCTCACGCACGGTCTCGGTTTTCTGGTGGCCCCATCCCCTCAGACACTGCTCCGTGCTGCAAAGGAGTCACGGCGGCTGTGCTGCTTTACTGAACAAGGGGCTCCTTGGCCATCACAGCCCAGCGCGGCGCTCTTGTTTGTTTTGAATTAATTTCTGGCATCGTTACAAAGGTTTTGACTAGTTGAGAACAGGTCTATAATGTTCACCTCAATGAAGCAGTGGTAGAAGTCAGAGAGAGACAGAGCTAATTATTTCCTAATGTGCAGGCTTGGATGGTCTGATGGATGCACAGAGTGATATAGTAAAATAAAACAAACAAGCCCAACAACAAATCCCCGTGGGGATTTGCACGTTGGGCTGGTTTGGTTGAAGCAGTACAAGGTTAGAGTTTACCCCTTGCTCCTCTCCCCTTCAGTAAATGTAGGAAGTCCCAGAGACTCCTCTGCTCTTCTCTTTCCCCCTCATTTCATGTGACTGCAGCCCCGTGAGTCCTGTCTTACAGTGAGGAAGAGGAGGGTTTGGTGTCCTGACTCCTGGCAGCTGCCGGAGGCCCCGGCAGGCACCTGTGTGTGGAGGCACGAGAAGGGAATTCTGCTGTCACGGTGTCCCTTCTCCTCTCTGGCACCAGCGCATCTCCAAATATTTCAGTGCATGTTTGCAGAGGAAGCAGGAGGTTCATCTGGTGTTGCAAGAGACTTCTACAGTCCCTCTTCTGAACCCGGCTCTCGCGCTGTGACACGGGAGTCCTTGATGATGCCCTGAAATTCAGGTCTCTGGATAAGAAATATTTCCTGCTGTGCTTTGTGTATGAAACAGAGCAGACGCCCAAGGCTGCTCAGACCAGCCCGCGGAGTGCTGGCTGCTGCACAAGAGGCAAAGCCTGCGTTATTTGATGAGGTATATTTAGTTGCTTTTATTCTCCATCCCTCTATTACTGCTCCATTTGAACAGTTGCTAGATACCATCAAAAGGAAAGAGTAAATGTGTTTGGATTTCCCTGCTTGCTTGCAGGGAAAGACAGCACATAGCAATTTTTCTCTGCTGCTCTGGACTAATCTAGACATTTATTCGATTCTTGTCTCCACGCTACTATGGATATTACAAATATATTCAAGTAAAGAAAAAAGGAGAAAATCTTTGAAGACAGATGGTAAACTGAATTAACTGAATACCCACAGAAATAGGAAAGCTGACTTGGGAGAAAGCCAGGAACAAAGAAATACAACATTACATCAGTAAGAATACAATTGCCGTTGTTTTGACGTCACCAAACAATGCAGAGCACCACAGGGTTTAAACCTTTCCTCGTTATTACATTTCTGAGAGCTCTTGGAGAGAAATGCCAGCGTCTTCCTCCTTCATCACTGCACGGTTGCAACTGGCACCTGAATAACTTGTAGCTAACTAGAGGCAAGTCTGGGTGAGACTGAAGAAGCGATGGTAGGTAACACTACAGAGGCATTTACCTCTTGACAGATGTGCAGGCATCCAGGGCAGCTCTTTTCCCTTGGCTTTTTTCTTGGCTTTGCTAGATTATTTCTTCATACAGACTCAAACAAAATTATCAACTTAATCACCCTCTTTCTGATCAGAAACAAACAGGAAAGAGGAGCATCTATTAATACGATTTTTTATTTTTAAGTGCTCTGCATGTGTTCTTTGGTGATGGATCAATACAAGTAATGAGTTTCTTCCATCACTGCTATTTATGTCTCTTGTGCTACAGGGCGAAGCCAAAGCCCCGCAGGTCCTTGGCACCGGGATCCCTCTGTCCCTGCTGCAGGGCTGCGGGTGCCAGGAGCACGGGCAGCTCGGAGAAGAGCCACCCGCAGGGCTCCGCTCCTGCAGCTCTCCGGCCTTGGCCCCTCCGGACAAGATACCAGTGTCCAAACTGCTTCGGCCTCACTCCTCCTCTCCCTCTGAACAGGAGGGCTTACAGCACTAGTGAACCCAGATACCCTCCTACCCTGGAAACCAGTCAAACGCAGTGAAGTAAGGTATACCAGGGAGCACGTGGCTTTAAAATATGGATAAATATGTTTGAAATATATCTGTAAAATCCATGAAACCCCAGCGGGAGCCCTTGTACTCCGTTCTGCACTTTCCTGTAGTTTGCTGTGAGCCATTCCTGGCTCTCCTGGGGCTTTTCTTCCCAGACATGCTGATTCAGAGTCTTTGCAAATCCTTTTTTGGAGACTCCGAGGAACTTAGCATTGATACTGTACAGCGTGGTATGAGTAAATGTTTCACTGGGCTCAGATTGAGTGCCATAGCGTGCTATCAGCGCTTATTGATGACAAGTCATTTACTGTGTCAAATCCTCCTTCCACCGTAAACATTGTCACGGAGCCTTCAAGGTGACCCGTGGCTGGTGGGGAGGCAGGCGAGGCCAAGGGGGAGGCTTTACCTGATTTTGTATCTTCCTTATGCTCTGTATATAGATAAAATTATAAATATTCTACCATTCTTCTGGAGACTATGCTATGGAAAACTTGGTGGTGAGAAAGGGTAAGACACTGAGATGAGTGGGGATTTTTAGTCAGGAAAGGGTTTCAAAGCCACAGGGGTAGTTCAGCCCCCGGGCCATCCCCAGGACCCAGAGCTCATCCCCACACTCCCTGCTGTGGGCATGCTTCGCCCACTCTTTACTCACTGCTTGGGCTTTTACGAGCAGTGATGTAGCTACAACGTGTAGCAGATGGTTTGGAAAAGTATGGCTAAAAATGCAGCCCCTGCTCAGTGTGGGCTGAGTTCATGGCAGGCTTTGGCAAAACCCTGCAGTAATTCTCCCACAAAACCCAAATATTGCACTTGCTGTCCCAGAAGCTCCCCAGTTAGCCACACAAGGTGCTTTTCTGTCTTCCGTGCTGTGTGGTATACCACTCTCAAAAATGTGGAAAGAAGATAAAGCCAACTGCCTTGTCCATTTCATCTTCTTTTGTGCCACAGGAAGAAATTGTCACTTGTCAAAAAAAAAAAAAAAGATATCATTCAGTGGAAATCACCATCTCATTAGGAAACCCCCAATTAAGGGAGGAAAACTCTTTACATTTAGACCTGTGTGCTATGGTGTTGCAAGACTGCAGCTCACATTTCCATTTGCTCAACCATGTGGCTGCTGTGGTGGTGTAGATACAATCTCAGAAACACCACATGTGAACTAGAGTGAACAGTTTCCACTTCATTACTGCAAAATCAGTGTCAGATGGGTTGGCCTTGGTGAGGCCAAGGGGCTCCAGAGATACCTGGAGTTTGTTAATTGGCTTTGCTCGCTGAGGTCAACCATGTCACTTGGCCTCGGGAGCAGCGGTTCCTGTCCGACGGGAACGCTGCACCAGCAGTCAGATACTGGGTGATTCAGAAAAATAACAACCCCGGAGAAGGGTCTTTTCTCCACTATAGCCTGCAGCTGAGGTGGTTACCTACGTAAGCCCATTGTGTAGTGGCCAAACTCCAAGACAGCCTTCACCACTCTTGCTCCTGAGGGTTTTGGTGATGGTAGGAAGGAGGGGAGCACCAGTCCCAAACCTGGGAATGGACACCCTGGTGCTCCATCAGGACACCTGGGGCTGTGCTTTAACCACAGATGAAGGACGGCCGCTTCAAGGCTATCAGCCTGATCGCAGTCACCGCAAAGCCTTCATTTCTGAGCTGCATCTTTGGGTCTGGAAGCACAAGTGCTGGGGTGGCAGGGACCTGGTGTGGGGTGCTGCCTCGGCTGGCCCTTCTACAGAAGTGTGACCCTCCCTGCTTGTGAACACGCTTTCAGTTTGGAAAGTTGTTCTAGAAACTTTTGCTCTGAATTCTTCCAACTTTCAGCTTAGATTTGCTTATGACTAACGTAGATCCTGCTTGTTTGGATGCCAGCGTGATGTCTCAGCCAAGCCATTTGTTTTCTTGTGATGTTTCCTTCCCGACCCGCAGCCCAGCCTCCTCTCTGAGAACTTTGCCCACGTGGCAGCTCTCTGCCCCCGTCCTGCCTGTTCCCGGGGCCAGGGCCCCTCTCCAGCCTAGCAGCTTTTCCCTCTGGAAAGGATGGGTTTCTCCTGCTGCGGAGAGCACAGGCGGTGTGCGGCTGGGTGCAGAGGGGACCACAGCTCCCTTTGGGCCGCCGCTTGATCTGTCGTTGGATGGAAAGCTGCGCAGCCTTCCTTTCCTGGGCTAAGCAAGCCAAGCTACTGCATTTGTCACAGCTGAGAAGACAAAGGGTCTAAGATGACCTTTCCTTCTCCCACCAGCCATTGAGAAATGGAGGCTGTGTTGCCCCCGTGCACAAGCTAGAGCAGCCCCCGGGCTGCGCTGACCCGCCTGTGCTGGTGATGGAGAGACGGAGGCTCAGGAACAGCCTCATCAGGGAAAGACGTGGAAGGGTGTCTGCACGGCGAGGGTCACAGCCACACTCCCCTCCGCCTCCAGAGCAGCAAGCAACTCCTTTCCCAGGGCTACCAAATCCCTAAAATCAGCTCAATGAGCAATACAGACATTGCGGTGATCACCGGGGTGTCCAGTCACTGCTAGATGGCACCAGCTGAGAGGCGCAGCCGGGGTGTTTGCTAAACTGGGATTAATTTTTTTTTTCTCTCCAAGGGCAAGTATGAGCTGGTCGGCACAGGAAACAGAACTGAAATTGCTAAGCTGATTTAATTTAACTTTTTTTTTTCTTTGAAAAAGTATCTAGAAAAAGAGTAAATCATTCTGCTGTTGATTTAAATGAATTGGAAGTGATCTAAGCCAAACTTGCACTGAAATTGCAAAAGATGTGAATGATGCAGATTTAAATGTGGTTTCTGCAGGGAATAGTATTTAGGTATAAAAAGCAGAAAGAACATTATTTAGAGCTTGTTTCAAGATTGTTTCCAATGGCAGAGAAAAAAAGACAAATATATTAAATCCCTCTTGAAATATTAAATGTACTTTACTTCATATGTCCAACACAGTTCAGTTTTAGGTAGACCCATTCTCCATAAGTCCAGATGAGCTAAATCAGATTTTTTTTCTTCTTCCACAAAATGTTCCAATAACTCCTTCGAGCAGCCCACTTGCGAAAGGATACCTGAGTGGTACCGCTGAACCTTTGAGATGAGATTGATTCCCATGGGGCTGCGGTCGCTGTGGGTCCATCCCCCTCCTGGCTCACCTGGTTTTATTCTGCCTGGAAAGGGGTTTTTTTGGTGGTGGTTTGGGGTTTTTTTGTGCCGGCTGAGCTCAGCCTTTGCCCGGCCAGGCAAATCCCTGCAGCTGAGAGGCTGCTGAGGGTGGTGTGATGCTCTGACCTGCCAACAACAATCCCGGGCTGTGTTTCCTTTCGGAAAAAAGACATTTGCATATCCTCTATTCACTTTATTTGGTTAAATACATTTGAAAAGGCAAAAGCTCTGGGTCACTGAGACTGAAGAATGAGCTGTCTGAGGGCCTCCCCCCACCTTAACTCTTTGAAACCTTGCTCCAGTGTCTGAGACACATGTCTTAAAATAAATACCCAGAAAGGGGGATTTAAGGGCTGCTTTTGCAGCAGGGAAGGGGAAGGGGGCTGGAGATGGGAAAAAGCCTGCCAGCAAGGAGGCAGCAGAAAGGTGCCATGTACCTCTGAACTGAAAATTCGCTTATGTGCAGGCACAGACTTGGGGAGAGTTTGCAAAATCTAGCACGGGCAGAAAGGTCTTCATGGGGACTCGAAAATGTCTGTGAAAATAGGAGAGCAAAAGCAAGTTACAGCAGTGTCAGGCCCAGAAACGTACTGCATGCTGCAGGGTGTGAAAACCAGAAAGTGGAACTGACTAGAAACAAAAATACAAATAACCTAATTGCTGCTTTAGTTAACAGCAACAACAAACCAACCCAAACAAACCCCAAACCCTAAAGCAACAGCAAAGATCCTGAAACATAACCCAAGTGTTTAAAAACATTCAAACAATGTAACCACTTGTTATTACTGTTAGAAGAAAGAATGTTTCAGCGAAATATTTAACTGAATGTTTAAGGACATCTCAAATCACAGCCCAACCACAGATTTCTCAAAAAACCTTCTGTGAGTTGATGCCAATCCCCAATTTTGCCCCATTTTCTGGTGCAGTGCCAGGCCCTCGCTGCCGGCAGTACTGGAGCTGGGGTTGGGGTCTGTGGCTGGTGGGTGCCAGGAGGCAGAAAGGAGCCCCTTGGACCGGGGCAGGATTTGGCCCCTGCACCTCACTGCGCACTGCACCCACTGTGCTCAGCTGCAAAATGGAGCCTGTGCTTCTGGGTGCCTGTAAACTGTTTTGAGGATGACAGCTGGGGAAGAGATGCATAAGCAATAAAATCATCATCATGGGTTTATTTTTGTTCCTCTGCCATCCATTGGCATCCCTGCAGTGTAAGGAAATTGAGGGCTAGAGGGAGAGCAGGCAGAAACACTTGCCTGGTAGCCTCATATTAGTGTTCCTAATTATTGAGTTAATCCTCTATTCATACAGTATGCTTTCTTCCTGCTGCGCTTCGTAAGTGGTCAAAAATATATGCTGTATAGTCAATACAGGCATAATATCTGACCAGAAGACATAGAAAGAAAAAAGAGACTGCTAAAAAGAAACACGAGGCAGTAAAGTTCCCCCATCTTTTACATGACTTTCATTATTTTAATTAGTGGCTGTTTTTTATTTCTAGTCATGGCAGGATTTTCCACGGATAGGCCTTAAGGAATGTAGAGCTACTGTTGGCAGATTTCTGTTCAGTAACTGAAGCTATTGCCCTGGGTTATGGGACCATCCTGAAAGATGAAGCAGCAGTTTTTATTGAGTTATCCTCAGAATTTGGAAGCGCCGTGTGGGACTCTGGGCTGTGGAGCGATGAAAGCCCAGGAGCTCACAGGCCAGCTCTGAGCCCAGCGTGATTTCGTGGTGGTACAGCTTTGGTTAGCTGCTCTGATGGCTCTGCATCCTCCTGGCTATAAGCATCACCCTGTTTAAAATTCAGCCTTAATCTGTGTTTCTCATGAATTCTAACTGTAAGCATTAAAAGCACTGTGACTTACTGATACAACTTTTTTTTTTTTTTTTCCTGGACAGGTGGGGTCTCAGCCAAATCCCATAAAAGTCCTTTGAAGTCTTTCCATTGATTTTACTGGTAGTTGGATCTCACTGGGCTTTAGACTGAGCAGTAATCAGCACAAAAGGTGAAGTCTTCTTTCCTTTGTACTTGTAGAGTATGAACAACCCCGCTACTTAACACACTAAGGTGAGGGTCAGTTTTGGACAGCTTTCTACAGAAACCGAAGTCACCTGAGTCCTGGTTTGAAGCACAAAGGGCTTCGTAGCTCCTCTTGCCTTGGCCGGGTCCAGGGTGCTCAGCACCTCCGGGCTCAGCCCCGCCAGCCCTCAGCTTCACATTCTGCAGAGCACAGCTAATACATCTGCAGGAGGCTCTCACACATACTTGAACTGTCCTCTGAGTTCCAGTGCCAAAGGCTCTTAGAGCAAAACCCTGTTTATGGTGAAGTGCTTGCTTTTCCTCAGCTGCGTGTCCAAAAAAGGAGGTTGTCTGCCGTAAAAAGCTCTCCCCATTGCTCTGCTCTGCAAAGCACCTGGCAGAAAACGCCGGGGCGTTGGGGAAGCTTTTATTCTGTGCCTTACTTAGAGTGTGCTTACATCTATCTTCCCTTAAGGTAGGAAGCCTAAATCCAGTTTCCTCCCTTTGTTCTCCCTTGTATTTCTCCTATGGTTGTTCCAGCAAGGGAGTCCTTATGCTCTATGTATGTGCAATGAAAGCAAGACAAGACAATGGGAATAACTGCTCAGGGAATTTACCAGGGAGGTAGAAGGGTCTGAAGCTAGTCCCGAAACACTTGCTTTACTGAAGCCCTCCGCCTTTGCTGAGGGTATATTGCCCACTGTGAGCTCCATGGAGCTAGGCAAGAGCATCCCTTATCAACAGGTGCTTGAAAGACCTCTTCTAAATAAATGCAGCACAGTAACTTGGTTTTAATCCAATATTTATTTAAAGTCAGTATTCCCACATCCCCTCTGGAGCACTCCATCATGAACACAACTGTGTTGTATCCATGGGCTACAGGCACCCAAGGGTCCAGCCAGCCCAGAGCTGCTCACACACCTGAAATATTTTCCTGACTACAGAGTTTCTGTCAAGCTGTGGCTCATAAGGAACAAAGGGGCAAGAATCTGAGCTGGTGAATATTGTTGGGGTCCCATTAAGCCAGCACTGTGATGCTGATTTACACCTGCAGACCATTTAGGCCAGTACTCCCTGCCCTATCCTGGCGATTTTATGAATTAAACCTGATTGCAGAATATCCACATGTGAGCCAAACAAGTGATGTTTGACAAGCTTGCCTGAAATCTCATTAAAGATTCTCTTCATTCCTGAGTGTTAAGTGTTCTTTGAGAATTCTCCACTACGCACTCCATGTGCTCAGTATCACAAGTACAATTTAGGACGGGTCAGACAGAAACTTTCTTAACTATGATAATAGTAAAAGAGTGTTCAGACAGCATCTCGCCCTCTGCTCCCCTCTTCTCTGCCAAGTGAATGTGGAGATCTAGCCTATATACAGTTTCAGGGAAAAAAGAAAGAGGTGAGGAAAACAGTAATTTCAATGTTAACAAAGCCAGGTATCGATTCCTTGGGAGGGATGGACTCCTCAAGTGACTTGCTTGACTGTCACAATTCTAAGAAGGACTAGAATAGTAAATAAGGTGGCGATACGGAGCGAGGGTCCTGGTGGGGCCCAGAGGAGTGGCCCACCCGGGGTTATCTTTGCTCAGAAGTGGGGAGTTGGAAGCAATCGGAGACTGTTAGCTTTCAGTTGAAAGGCATGTTCTTTTAGTTAGGGTAAATGTCTTAGCCAGATCTCTCAAATCTTAAATATTATTAATTTTTACCGCCACAAATGAATTGGAAAGTTTTTGTTTTGTTATTATCAGTGTAAATTAGCAAACCCTGGTTTTGGCTCAAATGCCAGGTTTTTTCTTTGCTTTTAATATATGTAACAGCATAAGGATGATGTTAGCAATAGTTATTCTCTTGCTATTTTGTTGATTCAGATGATTTGCATTTATTCTACTCAAGCTATGAAGTCTCTCATTTAGCAAACTAGGACTGGCAATGCGGGCTTTCTCACCGTCAGAAACTTCATTTTATGCTGATTTTTCCCAAAAAGGAAAAAAAAAAAAAAGATGCTATCTTTCATTTTAAACTGAGCATTTGCAGGAAGGCTTTGCAGTTTTACATCCAAAAGCCTTTCCTCGAGCCTGTTAGGAGCCGTAGAGCTTCCAGTACGACGAAGAGACGTGTCAAACCCATGCAATATTCAGCAGCAGAAGGGGCGAGCCTTGCCCATCTGCGAGAAACCGCAATAAGGCTCCCACCGCCGGCAGCTGGAGTCTCCAGTGCCTCAAGGGTTACACTGGAGCGCTGCTGCTGCTGTGCTAATACGGCTTAAGCTGATATTAGCCAAGCTTAACTTCTTTCAGCAGTTTGCAGATGGGAAGGGGGTGGGACGTCCCGGAGTCAGCAGTTCTTCAACAAGTCCAGGAAAATCAGCCCCGGCCATGAGCTGACTGCGCCGGGAGGGGGGACACCGGCTTCCCCTCCACCTGGTGAGTCCCCGGCTGGGGTTTTTTTTTTTTCTATTATTTATTATTATTCTTGAAATCTGGGTGAGGAGACGGGGTGGCTCCGGGCGGGACCCCGGGGGGCTTCACCTAGCCCCGGGGTGACCGCAGAGGGTCTCCGGGGTGCTGAGCAAAAAAACCAAACCAAAACAAAAAAAGGGGTGTGGGAGCTCCCTCTGTGCAGAGAGGGACCCCACGGGTGCTGCTGCTGCGGGAAAAGGTGGTCTCGGCTGCGGTTTTGGGTGTCGCGATGCAGGGAGAGCCGGCTGGCAGGACGGGGACGAAACACCAGCACAACCAGAAAGGGTTTGTGGCTTTTGCAGTTTCCTGTTTTTTCAGATGTTTTGAACAGCACTGGGGGTTTGAAGCTCCAGCCCGGCTTTGGCTGGAGCTCACAGCGTTGCAGGAGGCCGGTCCCGCGTGGGCTGGGGGGCTCCGGGGCTCTGGGTCCCCCCCGAGG
This sequence comes from Haliaeetus leucocephalus, assembly GCF_000737465.1. NCBI lineage: Eukaryota > Metazoa > Chordata > Aves > Accipitriformes > Accipitridae > Haliaeetus > Haliaeetus leucocephalus. The sequence continues at coordinate 2,373,262 of NW_010973092.1, forward strand.
TCCCTGTGGGCTCAGCGGGGACACCGGCTCTGCCCGCAGCCTGGCCACGCAGCGGGGACAAGGTCACTTAGACGATGGAGATTGGTTTCAGGGGCTGCCCCGGGAGGGCTCTGCCAGTTTGGGCTTTATTCCCCCAAACTCCCGGTCCCACACGTCAGGGCTTGTTTGCGATAGCGGGAGCTCCGCAGAGACCGGCAAACTCGTTTCGTTGTGGTTGACGCCCTGCCAGTTTCCAGGCTTGCTGTATATTGAGTTTCAACCACGCAGACTCCAAGGTGGGCTCTTTGTGATGGACGCTGCTGCCCGTGGGATCTCCAAACGCCGGTGGCTGCCACGCGCCTTTGCCAAAGCTGCACGGCGGTGGTAGGTTACAAGCGTTAAATGTACCGCACGATGCGGTTTCTAATCAAACGCTGTGGATTCACACCTCCTTATGTGCGTGCTCCATCCACGTGGGAAGAGCCTGCTGGCGCGTGGGCTGCAAAAGCTGGCAGGGTGTACCCTGGTGTTAGGCACAGAACGTGGAAACCTTACCTGTGGGCACGCAGTACCCGCTCGGGACGTCGAGCGTGGTTTCTTGCTTGCCGTGTCACATTAGTGCGTGCCAGTCCCTGGTGCGTCCCGTCCTTTGGCATGCTGGGGACACGTCGGGTTGGGGACACGAAGAGGATGCTTTCAGGGGGTTGCAGAGAGGGTCCTGGAGGGTGGAGGGTCCCTGCTTGTTCCTGGAGGTGTACAGCGTGGCAGGTCGGGCATGGCCACCGGTACGGCTGCGGGGCCTCCTCGGAAAACCTGCAGAAACCAAACGTGGTTATTTGCTGTTTTCCAGCACCGTGAGAGCGGTCCCTAACGTGGTGACCGTTTCTGCAGTAATCAGCCTTTCTACTGGCTTCACGTGCGAGACACAAACTCAGAGTTATGTTCCTTTAAAAGCACGGCGATGCTCTCGCACGCAGAAAATATGCGGTGATTATTTTGAGAAGCTCTGGCTGTTTGCGGGCACCGTGTGTCGGTGATGACCAAAGGCCGCTGGCGTGGAGCCCGGGCAGGCAGAGGGCACGGCGGGAGCTGGCAGCTTCGTGCAGCGGGTGAAGCCGAACTGCCTGCCCCGCTGCCTGCCCCGCTGCCTTCCATCGACCTGCAGCGGGAGGAGGGAGTCGCTTTCCTTCAGGTCTTTTGGCACATAACCTGCCGCGTTCTTAACCCTTATTTTCTTGCCCCTTATTGCACTGCGAGGTTGCCAAATAAGCCTCAAGCAACTTTCAAAGCCTTCTTTGGCTGCTAGGTTGTTTTGGGATGAAGCCTGGGCTGGATTCAGGCAGTCATGTTGGATGTGCACAGGGTCTGGATAAAACCCTGCTCTCTCCAGGTGTGCTTATACCTTTGGGGTCCCCTCACTCCGTCCCATCTGTGCCGACAGGGTCCTTCAGAAAAGTGCTACAGCTTGCAGGGCGTTTGATTGGTAATTAACCTGGCCTAAATATAGACAGCTTACTCTAAGTGAGGGATACAACTATATTTATTATAGTTAGATCATGACATGACTGTTAGTTTTTTTTAAGCTCCCATTTTTGGTGTCATTTTCTAGTTTTGGATTCCAGCATGACAGTCGCAACGCCGTCTTCATGGGCACGTGTTTGACGCACAACAGGCAGACGGCCTTTTGGTCCGCTCATTGTTCATGTGGCTCTGCTTTTACCGTGGTGGCAGGTCAGCAAGTTTTGGAGCTCTTCAAGCTGTAATCTTGCCTTAAAGAGAATTGTTCCTTATAACAAAGACAGTTCTTAGCTATTATATGGTAGAAGCTAGCAGGTCGTGGCCTCAGTCTAGGTCTTTTGCAGCAGCAGATGAAAATCTGCGGTGTGATACTGCATGGGCAGCCTCCTGCAGACAGCAAGGCGCCTGATTTCCAGGATCTTCACAGCCGGAGGCAATGCCAGCTGCAGTTCAGCCTGCTTAGCCCTGCTGCAAACACTTTCTACATAACTATTGATATTACAGATGGCAAGACAAAACTGAAATTTGACCAAGTAAGAGTTTCAGTCCGGTCTGAGCTGTCAGCAAAACAACACAGGCTAACGCATGGCTGGGAAGTGGTGTACAAAATATTCCTGTTCTTTCCTATCCTCTGCAGGACTAGCTCTAGGCATGCCATTGCGTTGTCTCTTAAGTGTTATGGAAGGTCTTCTGTTATAAGCTTGTTTACGTTTTTACGTTGCTTTGGATGATGCATTCCCAGGGCTGCCACGCTTGCCTGAATGTAAGGCAATGGCCATGCAGAATGCTCGGAGTGTTATTCAGAAACTACTTTATTATGGTACTGCCGCCAAAAGAAACAGCAGCAACAAACCCCCAAAAGTTTGCAGCTGGATCAGTTCCCCTGCGCCATTCCCTGGGCCGCTGCACAAATATTTGTGCTGGCGCCTGGGAAAGGCATGGTGGGAGTGGGAACGACACCAGGGGCAGGAGCGGGCAGGAGGGCTCCTTGCACTGGCAGGATTTGTTACGCCGTCCAGCCACGACATCCCGGCATGTCATGGGGGATCACAGCCTGCATGGGCTCGGCTGCGGTCTGCTCTTGACAGGGGAGGAGGTGGGTTTGTGGTGGGTCAGGGAACTGCCCTGCTCCCACTGGCCGCGGCCAGGTAAAGTGCAGGGTGGCCCCTGCGACCACACGCTGCAATTTAGCATTAAACGAAGCCACCCTGATCCATGCTGCTGCCAAGGTCTCCAGCTGCCCTCACTGCATCCACGCTTCTGGCTCCATCATGGCACCGGTGCTTATGATGCCCCCAGGCATGGATTTGGTTGGAAGCTATCCATTTTTTCCTGTTACTTTTGCAGGACAATTAGTTTAGTGCCAGCTCAGTTGCCTGCTCCGGCCAACAGCCTTGCACCCCAGGGTGGGCATAAGGCAGAAGGGGGCAGCAGCTGGTGGGGCGGACCCCCCCATGGCCCCGTCCAGCGGTGGCGTGGGTTTGGGTCACCCCATGCCGCCATGCAAACAGCAAGCAGAAATGAAACCTAGTGCAGTATGTGCACACAGTGGGAGAGCAACCAGGGCCAGCTCCTGCCTTCTGGTGTCCCTTCAACCCCCCCCGTGTCACTGCAACCGGTCTCGCACATACTGACCACGCAGACGTGGCCAAGGGCAGGGTGTGAACGGTCACGGAGAGCCGAGCCGGGCTGGGAACCGGCAGCGTAAGGACCTGCCTGCATGCCTGTCCTTGCCTGGTAGTGACCTGCAGAGCCAGCCCAAAACAGCCAGGGCAAACCATGCTCGTGTACCTGCTTATTCCCTGCCTGGGCGTGCAAAAGCAGAAAATTTCACCCAAAATCTCCTTTCCTCCACCCAGCCCTGGGCTACCAGGGGCTTTGCAGACTGAGATGGCCACAGAGGGCTTGGGTCTGGAGTGTTCAGGTGGGGAGACTGAAAATGAGCCCTGCAGCGAGCTGCAGAGGGGGTTCCATCCCACCTGGGCGCGTTGAAAGGCAGTGTGTAGTTAGCAGGGGTACGGAAAGTGATCCCCAAGGGCTCTGGGTAGCCTGTGGGTTGGGGCTGGGAGTGCAGGTGCAGTCGAGGCTGAGACAAGCGGCACTACGGCAAATCGCAGCCTCCGCTGAGCAATGAAAGGTGTGCCTTTCATCGAAGAAAGGAAGGAAAAAAAGAAATTGGAACAATGAAAAGGGAATTAGCAAGGTCCGTAGCTGAACTTCCCCAGCCCGTTGGGTGCTGTGGTTGGACACCCCTTCCTTCCCCTGCCGCAGACGGCTGGTGGTCCCTGCGCCTCTGCACTCACCAGCACTGACCCTCCTGCAAAAACTTCAGGTTAGTGAGGTTCTTAGCAGGACCACGGCCTCTACAGACAGTACCAAGGCTTGTTTAAATTCAATCAATATTTGAAGGCAAATGTCAAAGCTTTGCCTGGCAATAAGCCATCAAGCTCTTTGCAGAGCACCTTCGTCTTTCTGCTTTGCAAAACTGGCTGTCATGGGTGCAGCTGCCTTTTCCCTCTCCATTCAGCGCTTCTCTTTGTACTCTGGCCCAGATAACTATTTTTATGCAATTATTTAAGCTGTTTGTTTGCTGCCTGTCACGCAGCATTCAAGAACTGTATAGTATATGGGACAATCAACCATCAATGTGTCATTGTGTGTGTCCCCCCCAACCCCAACAAAACCCCTTCTTCCCAAGAACTGAGACTTACAAACGATCGTGGGTACGTCTGGGAAGCGGGGAGCTTTGCAGACGCTCTGCAAGCAGCTTCCAGAACCGGACCCCAGCCCTGGCAAGAGCAGCACCACGGTGCAATGCAGAGACAGAAAACAGCCCCACTTTAACGATGCCTGCAGGGCACAGCGCTTAAATATGAGCCCCAGCAAACATGCATAGGATTCACTGGCACCTGTAAACTTTGCCATAAGGCTGAGGGGCAAATTTTCTCCTGCTTCAGTCACCTCCATGGGTTGCTCCCATGGCCCACACTGCCTGCAAGCTAAGGAAGTATGCTGTGGTTTCCCCAGATGAAACTGCAGCCCCTGAGCTGGTTTTGGCACAGCTGTGTAAGCGGTCCCCATAGAGCTGCAGGCAGAAGACCAAAGAGTCAGAAAACCACACAGCTCGGGGGGTTTGCTTTGTCTTCTGGCTGGGTTACGACTTAGCTTGGAGGAATCGCCTGAGCCTGCTTTGGGCAAGCACACAGCAGCCACGCTGGCACAAGAGGGATGTGCTGAGGAGGACAGCGGGTGCAAAAATATCCCAGCTGGATTTTGCCATCTGAACTTCATCCTCTGCAACCACAGGCTGGGGTTTTTAGCCTGGTCAATGAAACCTTGTGACTCTGGTTCACATGCTGGCGCTGGGTAACATTTTAAGGACGTTTCAGCAGTTAGAGGAGCTTTTTCATCACCGTGCCTTAGGCAGTTGATAGACTTCAGAGGCAACAGAGCTCGAGCTGTTGAGTTTTTCCCTTCGGGTAGGGAACTTAAAATACTTGCACAGGCATCCTAATGCTTCGTTATCCAGACGAGTGACAGATTTGGAGCAGGATCCCAGTCTCAGCTTTCCTGTACAGGAGTCACGGTGGCTTCAGAGTACTGCTGTGCTGATCTGCTCAAGGGTGCGAAAGGTATTTTTAGGTTAGTTCACACCTGTGAGCTGGGCCTGAGCGTGGTGAGGAGGTGTGGAACTGGAGGATGAAGCTTTCCGTGGGGCGTCTGGCATCAGCAGCTCAATAGATGGACCTGACGCAGAGGGATGAGGATGAGCTGTCGGTGTGGTCCCGAGCACGGAGCGTTTCCAGCCAGCTGGGTAGTGGATTTTGCTGTCTGAAACATTAGAAGTGTGTAAAGTAAGATCTCCGCACAGTTGCTGAATTATTTATTGAATAATTTCTCTTGGCAAGGGGACTGGTATGCTGTAGATATTTTAGATACTTTAAATACCTCTATTTATGTGCAATTACTGTGCTCTTTCTGTAAAATTGGACTTTCAGGACATTGAGCTCCTTGTTAGCATTTTCCCCTTTTTAGTGGATGCTTGCAAAGATCTTGTGTCTTGCAAATGCATTTCCTTGCAAATCCATTTCTCGGCAGCGCGGAGCGGAGGCCAGCGCCGCTCCTCCGGGTTGCTTGGAGATTCCCATCCTTTGTCTGCACCCTGCCTTTGGCGTTGGGGTGGCGAGGAGGAGGAGGAGGCTGGTGGGTCAGCGGGGACCCTGCGCCCAGCGCTGGGCTCTGCCACCGGCTCCGTCCCCGGGAGCCGCAGCGGAGCACGGTGCTGAGGAGGAGCCCGTGCTGTTCACACACCAGATGCTCGGTGAGAAGGAGTTTTTTCAGGAGTGTGAGATGTCTCTGCGATAATGCTAGTGGCACAAGTGGTAACTATCAGTCACGCAGAGCAGGGGGAAATTTTATTTTTTTTGTATATATGTGCACACACACAGAGAGGCATATACATCCACATATGCAGATAATTGCATGTCTATATATATGTACGTATAATAGTACCCAATCCTTTGGCAGCCTCTTCTCTGAGACAATTTTTCTGCACCCAGAGTGAAACTGCCTGCCTCTCCAGAAAAAAAAAAAAAAAAAAAAATCCAGCTTGCATCACTTGGCCAAGTTCATACCACAGCCCCAACCATGCGTTGAACCGGTCCCTTTCATTCATCCCTGTCCTCTCCCTGCTCCGCTCAGTAACCAGAGGTCATGCGAAAGCATTGCTGGCTTCCTCAACATGAAGTTTATTTGCCTTATTCCTCTCCAGCAGATCAAAGAGGCTTGACCCGGATGGAAAGCCCTTTTCCGTGGCAGATAACTCCGCTTTGCTGACCGGGGAGGGACAGCACTGGGGGGGTGAGCGGGGAGGCAGTGGCACAGGGATGGTCCCTGATGGCATCACGTCTGCTCCCCATGCCCCAGACACCCAGTCCGGGGTGCACTGAGCTCCGCTGGCACGAAAGCAATTCGAGCTAAAGAGGCTTATGTACCATTGAAACCCCGTTCTTTAACAGTCTTGTTGGCAAAAGGCCAGTTTAACAGATTGGACCGGCCTGATTCCCAAAGGAAAGGGAGAAGGACGATTTTCATTAGTAAAAATAAAATATAAAAATTATAAACTGTTTTTATTAGATTTGTTGCTCGTTGGGTGCTTCTCCAGTGTCCAGTCCCCGGAGAGTGCCACAGCCTCGCAGGTGTTGTGTGCCTCTCCTCCCTTGTTCGCTATCCATGCAAATAGACGTCCCACAGCAAATCCGTGTTCTGCATCCATTGCCTCTCACACCTCCTTATGCTGAGTCCTGGCATAATAATCCCCCCAAAAAAGCAATTTTATCTCTAAACTGATTCCTTTTTCTTTTTTTTTTTTTTTTTTCTTTTCTTCCCAATTATGACTCCCTGAGTTACAGTGGAACCATAGTCAATGAGGACTAATGCCTTTGCTTTGATTCTTAAATCACATATACAATTATGACTTGACCCTGCAAAGAACTGTGTAACCTAAGTAAAACACAATAATTGTGGCTTATATATTGTTGCACTTGGGAGTCAATTACTTCACTCACAGTGGGTGAAATTAAGCACCTGCAAGAGTTTGTTTTTGTCTGGCTTTGGTGGGTCGGGGGCATTTTTATTTTTAATGGAAGACACAGTTTTGATGAAAATATACTGTCCCAAAAATCAAAGTAGTGATACATCGCATGGAAGCCATGGGAGTTTGCTTCAGTGTGACCTGACTGAAGGTGAGAGACTTTAAATGGGGAAAAGGGCTATAGTGAAACATGTCACTTTAGGAGGAAAAGCAGGTAAAGTTTAGGGAAGTTTTAAATAGTATTAGCCTCAGCTTGGCCGATAATCCCAATAATTGCTGAATCCCGAGTAGTTACAGCTGATTAATCCTTGCAGAGTACAGAGGGTCCCAGTATACACAGCTAAGTGAGCGTGAGATGGGTCAGGGCTGCGGGGTCGCCGGTGCCCGAGCTGCTCGCGGAGGGGTATGGGCCAAGTAACGAAATAATATATTTCGGGTCACTGTTGTGGTGACATGTTTATACCACAATTACACGTGTAGGGCAGAAGTGGTTAGGAGTCCTGCAAAAGTATGTGAGCCAAGGATCGCTTGTCTTCTGTTGCGTTTCGGGGCCGTTTACTGGATTTCTGCACATTGATTCTTTCATAGTTTCAGATACTTATGGTGCTCGTATTTTCCCCTTTAAGTTTATCACCCCCTTTGGCCTTTCTCAAGCAGTCTGTAAGGCTGGCAGGTTGTCTGGCTTCCTGTGTCGTGTCAGTGCAACTCTTCTGTAAGGTTTTCGGTAGCTATAATGACCAGTGAGTATCTGATGGCATTTCCTCTCTGTGATTAACACTGTTGAGCTGGCTTTGTGCCTGCTATAAAGTGTGGCATTACTATTTCCATAAACCCTCTAGTGTAAAACTATTAAAAGGGAGAATAAAATTGACCTAATCTCAAACTAGCTGAAAATAGAAAGGTGGCCAGGTGCCCCGAGCTTCCCAAATTTCTCCTCTTTAATTAAAACAAATGAGAAAAAATCTGCAGGTTCTGAATAAACTGGGTATTACATTTGTGGCTGAAGCACAACAAAGGCTGGACTTCAGTTTTTGTAGTCAGAGATCTCATTAGATCACTTGTTCTTGTAAAACCTTTTGCATCTCTGCCTATGCAAGTGTGAGACCAGTCTGCTGCGGAACGGCCGGTGTCCCCGCTCCTCGGCCAAGCCCGACCACAACCCAGACGGGCCTTAGGCTGGGAACTGAACGTTCATCCAACTCCTCATCTTCTGTGCCCATACAAGAAAAAATTGCGGAGGTGCATGGCAGAGGCTGGCTTGGCATCGTCCCTGGTTTTAATTACAGCAGCGATTAGGAATTCATAGCCTGTGGTCTCCCAAGAGCTGCTGTCCTGGCCAAGTTAGAGAAAGTCAGCGGTACCTGAGCTGCATTTAATGACAGCAGCTCCTCCCAGGATTGCTGTCCCACTGTGTGTTTGCATGAAGCTTGGAAAAAGGGGGGGGAAAAAAAAAGAAAATTTGTACTCTGCAAGCAATACACAAAATCCCCAAATGCCTTCTGCCCGCATGGTTACAGCAGGCTCTGCGCACACATTTTCAGAAGCATGTTAATCGTTGCAAGAGCTTTCGTTTAAATTAGCAAATGTGTTCTGGTGATGCAGTCCAACTAATACCTGCCAGTTGTATGTGTCCTTGTGAATTCTGATGCTCCCTTACCCTCTGTAAATGGAGACACTTATGTAGTGACATAGTCACAAGATGATTTGAACCCTTATCTCAAAGTCACCCGAACCTTGTGTACAGAGTACTGCCGGTGTTGTTTTTTTTCGGCAGGGGAAGGTAAGGGAAAATGGTCCAAACTTTGCTGGGTGCTTCCTTGAGCAAACCTTCTGTCCCTGACCCTGCTTCAGGAAAGCAACTGCAAATCTCAGAGCCTGGGGTCTGCAGAGCTGAACGTGAGAAAACACAGCTTTACGAGTTCAAAGAGCTCATACTGTTTCACTTGAGTGAAATCCCTCTAAATCTGCCTCTCTGGATTGAGATGTTTTAGATCCTGTAAATTCTGTTTCCTCAGTGAAATGAGTGAGCAGCCGGTGCCGTAGCCAAGGACACGGATCTGTGGCAAGCGCCGGCTGACAGGGATATTCCTCTCGCTGCAGCTCGCACGGAGAGAAGCTGTGGGTCTGCAGGCTCTGAGCCATTGGGTGTCTGCTGGCTGCATTTTGTAGTTCCCCACTGCAAACACTTAATTCTCTCAGACATACTGAAAAGCTGCTTATTTGATTTTGGTTTAGTGCTACGAAGTCAAGTGTAAATAGCCTTTTTTTTTCCGCTCGAATATAGGGATAGTAATTAGATGCTTTGCCCAGTTTCCAACAGAAAATGAATCACCCGCCTCTTCCCTACCCCGCTGTGAATGCAGGGTGGGCAGGAAGATAAAGGCATCTCAAAAGGAGTTCTCCTTCCCAAGCAGGCGCCCGGGTGCTGACGTAATGGTAGGAAGGATGTGATTGCATGGATGCACAGAACGGGTAAAATTTTAATTGCATTATGCATACACCAGTAGTTCGAGGCTGTTCCCACACTGGTGTATGTCACTAAAACTCCATTGACTACACTGGAGTTACAGAATCGCTTCCAGCAGGAAAAGATCAAAACCAAGTGGCACAATAGTGCCATTTGTAACTACAAAAAAATAAATAAATAAGCATTGTCCCTGTGGTGGTTGCCTGCTAGCAAAGGCTGGTCAGTGAGTCAAAGCCCAGTGTCGCTGCTGGCTACCCAAAACTGGCCGCAGCAGCCCTGTTCACCCCAAACTTTGGGCACGGGAGGTTTCTCTCACCCCTGGCTGTTCCCTCCTAACACCTCACCAGCACTTCTTCCTTTCTCAGAACCGCTTCCTTCTGCTCCCCCTTGCATATCTGTTTCTCTTTTCTCTGCCATGGGAATACTTTAGAAATCCAGCGGTAATGTGAAGTCCCGTTTGGAGTAAATGGAAATGTCGGTGTTTCCACGTGCCACGTGCACGGACGCTGCGCTCTGCTCGGCCGCTTGCTCGCGGGGAGCACGCACGGCAGCAGGGCGGTGGATTCACCGCAGGTGACAGAAATGGGGCAAAACCGCTGGAGAAAGGGTGCGGGGAGAATCCTGCTGCTGCTCCTGAGACCGAGGTGACGGCAGCGGCTGCTTGCGGTGTGCTCTGGGGTGTGACACTGCCTTGCTGATGGGAATGCCAGCCCAACTGTGATGGCTTTTTTTTTTTTAATTATTTATTTTCCTGGTCACACAAGAAATATATTCACAGAGCATGTGACTGTGAGGTGCTCACCCGCTCAGCTCGACTTGTCGGAGCAGGCTGAGATCCAGGCAGCCCTGAGCCCTGTTTCTGCAGGCGAGGGAGAAACAGCTTCTCCTGGGGTAAGAGGGTGCCGGGGTTTCTCCCGTCTGGACCGCGCTGCTCCTCCCAAACACACCTGGGCCCCTTTCCTGGCCGCCTTCCCAAGGCAGGTTTGCTGCCCCGAGCAGATCAAGTATGGGCTCATCCCGAATCACTTTGGGATGCAGAAATCAAGATTAACTGTTGCAAAAGGCAAGCCGGATGAGCTTTGTAGTGCAAAAATCAAATATGATTGGAAATGGGGATCAGTGACTGAAGTTACAGGTCTTGGGTAGAATAAGAGGATTCAAAGGTGCTGGGAACTTCCCTTGACTGGGTAAGTTCACTTTTAAGAACAGGATCTTGTGCTCAGTGTATATGTTTAGTCTTCATTGAACTTAGATTGCTGAGTGAAAGTAGGAAAACATAAGCAGATGAGTTTGTGAACCTTCTCCTTACCACATTAGCACTTCTACCTAACTCTCCCAGGGATCTCAGCACACTTGTTGCATTTGGGCAGAAAACTAAGTGCATTTCTGCTTTCAAGTGTATTTTCTGATATTGTTTCCCATTGCTGACATTTCCATCACTGTGGCACCCTCTGAGATGCCCTGCAGTGTACTTAAAATGACTCACTAACAAGAAGTACTTACTTTTTTTATTTATTTTTTTTATTTAATCATAAAGGAACTAAAAATCCTTGCAGTCTTCGTGGTCCCAGGAATCTCTAAGCTCACCATGGAAATGTGCTGACCTCCCTGGGCCATCAGCTTCCCTTCAGCAGGGAAAAGTGAATTTCTATCTTCCAGTCATACTTATTTATGATGTGGTTATGAATGAAGGATTCGGGGACTTGTTCCAGGGATATGATCTGCTGCATGACAAAAACTTCAGGTTGGTGGGAAATAGTGGCCCAAGTAGGAATCTAGCAGAAGGCAGCAGAATGTGGCACAAGTGGTCAGAAACAATAAATGTACCATGAGCACTTGATTGAGAGGAATGTTCTGATTTTTCCCCTGGGAGCAGATGGAGTGGGTGCAATTTAAATAGTTTCCCCATAGGTCTTGTGTAACTTTGCCTGCTGCAACACGTTTTACCTCACTGCAGTGGCAGATGCTGCCAACAGCACCCGGCTCGTGGTGCTTGATGGTCCATAGTGTCCCTGCCACCACCCCGATAAGGGGAACGTGTTCCATGCAAACCCAGGGAGCACCGTGCCCATCTCTTTGCTCAAGCCAAATACCTCCCAGCAATTAGAAGTGATTCTTAATTCTGTATTAAAGCATCGTATCTTTTTGGCAAATTAAAAGCACGGTTTTGATGTCTCTAGAGCAAATTTTCAAAATCCAGGTACTGACATAAATGACACCTGACACGTGTCAGAGGGATGCAAAGTCAGTAGAGGTGTAATCACACTTTCTTCATTATCTGTGTTATAAAAGAGTTTTATTCGCATATTGTATAGGCTCTGGCTTCCAACGCTTGTTTGTTTTATTGCAACCCTGACTCTCACGATCCTTTTGCCAGTGCTACCATCTCCAGGTGTCCGTGGATGCCCTGTACCCAGACAGACGTACAGAAAGCCCTGGCCCTGGGGCTCCCCAGGTGATACCCGCAGCCGAGCAGGGCAGAAGCACGTGGCTGCGGCCAAGCATCCCCGGTGGCAGCGCTGCCGCTGCTTCGCTCTTCCCACAAGCACCTTCCCAGCTTTCCGCTTTGGGCTTGGCAGCACAGGTGGATACAAAACCCTGCTCACAGGCTGATGTTGAGGGAGTCATTCTCAAGATTTCGGTGTAACCAGCAGCCATGGCAAATTGGGCAACTACCTTTGGTGGGACAGGCTGTGTTTCTGGGAGCAGACAGTTTTAAGTGGGACTTGCTGAAATGCTTTTGCACAAATAGCTAATTCATCAGTAAATGAATAGCTCCCTTGCTGAGCTTTCCCACTTTTTGTAGTTTGCTAGTAAAAGCATGTTTGGCAAGCTGCTTTTCATAGCCTCATGTAGGGAAGTATCAAGGGAGGAGAAATCAGCACTCCATCTCGGTTCATCCTAACATCATTGCAGCCACGTAGCCAGTATTTTATCAGATGTAGAGGTTTCTGGAAAGATGCTCAAAGCTCAGGAGAAAATTACCCCATAGGTGGGTATTGCCCAGTAACATCATCTGGATGCTGTTTCATTTGCTGTGACCACTGCAACCGTTCTTGGAGGGGCTGGTTTTGGTCCCAGAGGGTTTGCACAGTCGGGAACTCCTGGGGAAGCAGAGGAGGCTGCGGGATGCTGGGCTGGCACCGGGGTGCAGCATCTGGCCCAAGGAATGACTGGGCCAGGGCCCACAGGAGGGAGATGGCCCCGAACACGGGCTCTGTGTCACCACCACCGTTCCCTGCTGCCCCCTGCCACATTGTAGCCTGACAATGGGTGAGGTTAATTGTTCGCTGTGGTTTTTTTGCGGGTGCAAACTTAAACCTCCTCCAGAGCCTTGTGCGAGGGGTGCCCCTCCGTTTGCAGACTGGCCTGCGCCAGCCTCCACAGCTCGTTCGGCACAAATAGGGGAAAAGGCTGCGAGAGGGTTGTCCTGACCTTCGGCGAAACCCAGACGCTGTTCCCAGGAGGAATAAAGCTGGTTAGTGTTAACGTCAGTGGTGCCATTGTGCGGGAAGTCCTGCCCCCCCATGGGACCAATGCCCCCCCCCGTTAATCACTCAGTAGCTCCACAAGCTGGAGCAAGGCCAGAGGGTGAGAGGAAAGGGGTTGCCTGGGCTCCTGCGGTGGAAAAGCTTTTTTCTTTAAGGTCTTGACTGCTGGTAAAGTCATAAATAGAGCTGTGAGGTTTAACAGGAAACCTTAACTGTTTGGATTCCCTCCTCTGCAGCATCCCTTGCAGGGCTGGCCGTTATTGCAGACTCCCTGGTGGGGAGTTGATACTGGGCCGTTACTGTAAATAGGAGTTATTTAAAATGCTTCTTGTGTGCTCAACGGCCAAACCCTGAGGACAGCCTCACCTCGTACCCCAGGAGCAGCGAGCAGGGTGCCTGGCTCCTCTCTCTGGTGGCCGTTTCTGCAAAAGAGAAAAGTAAGGCAAGCTGCAGTGGCTGTGTTTGGAAAGGTGCCCACTCAGCTGCTTGCCCTCTGCTTTCCCAGCGAGTAGCTCTTACTCCATGAGTCCAACACAAGCTAGACCGTACGGCAGAGAGCTGCCTTCCCTGCACCCGCAGCAAAGTGATGCCGGCAGGTATAAAGGGAATGAGCTGGGGATGGCAGAGCGTTACCATCCTGGGTCATAAAACTTGTCCCATCACCTGTCTACTCCGTGCACAGCCCTCTTTACAGAAAAGGAGAAAAGGTTTTCTCTTTGCTTTTAGTTTCGGTGCTGTCAGAGCAGCGTGGGGGGGTCCCCAGCAGCCCCACTGTGTCCGAGGAGCCGAGGCTCCAGCCCTTCTCTTCTCGTGCCCTGCACCCTGCGGGACTGCCCGCTGGGGAATGCCCTGGCACTTCTCCCTCCCGGCAGCCACCCGTCTCCCCCTTGGAGCACCCAGAAGCATTGCGTCCAGTGGGGCTGTAGGGTGGGGACCCCGCGGTGGCGTGCGCTCAGCCTGATACCCCCGCGCTCCCTTATCCCCATTCCGCAGTCGCTTGTTGTTTCTTCCAGGAAACATTTAAGCGATGAAACGAAACTTTCCGTGGCTCGAATCGCCTATAATTTATCCCGATGCAAATCGTAAGGAACTCGAAGTTGAGAACGTGAAGCTGGCATAAAGGCAGAAAGCGGTCTTTCGGAGCGTGCCCGCACGGCCTTTTGCGCACAGAGGCACGCTGGCTTTGCCCCGCTCCCCGTGAGCCGAGGGCTTGTGGCCGGAGCTGGCATCGTGCTGCCTGACCCTGCCGGGGGCCGCGGCCACCACGCAGCCCCCGTCCTGCTCGGGGAAGGCAGACCAAGCTCCTGGCAGCCCTGAGGGTATGGTCATAGCTGGAGCCCAGAGCTTGTCGCAGCATCTGTCTGCTACAGATAACTGCAGCTGCGTCGCCCGATGTACGTTTGTGCTCAGTTGGCCTTTAGGAGTGAGCTGGCTGCTCCTGCTCGCCCTTCTGGGGATGTTTCCTCCTTTCTTGTATCTCTTCCATAGATGCTGTTCTTCTCAAGTGAAGGTGGTTGTTGGTGGGCAGCAGCGCAGCGCGTTTGCAATGGCTGACGAGGGAAAACACGTTCTCCCCCTCCCGAGCCGCGCAGACCCGCGCTGCCCGTGCCCATCCCGCGGCGCGAGCTGACCCCATCCTTCTGACTCTTGCAGAGTTCGCCGTTTCGCTCGTGGAGAAGATGCAGGCTCAGGAAATCCTACGGAGCCTGCGGCTCCCCGAGTTTGACGACCTCAGCCAGTTTTTCCGCAACCTGCCGGCCTCGGCGCTGGTCGGCATCGGTGCCTTCGCGGCCGTCGTTGCCTACTGGTTTGCCAGCCGGCCCCGGGCTGTGAAACCGCCCTGCGACCTGCGGATGCAGTCGGAGGAAGTTGAGGTGAGCCCAGGGGCACCCCGGCAGGAGGGGATGGGTTTCACCTGAGGTTTGTGTGCCTGGAAATGACCGCAGGGGATGCCAGGAGGTGCTTTTGTTCATTTCAAGGGCTTCTCAACCTCATCCTGAAATCAGGCTTGTAGTGCGCTACACCAGGGATCGCCTCACTCCTTAATTCAACTTTTTCCGTAAAGTGGAAAACTAGAATACAGCCCGTTAATTTATCCTCTTAGTTTTGCAGTAATGTTTTGGCCTTAGCTTTGCTTAACCATCCATGACCGAAAATTACAGGAGCTGCCATTGCATGGGAGAAAGCAGCTGGCACTTCTTGTGCGTGCCCATTACTGAGTTTGCTGCTGCAAACTTCGTAATAATAAGAAAAAGTAGACCAGAATCCATGCTTAGAGGCTGAAGAGTTATTAATTTTCATGCTTGCAAAAGGTTTTAAAGTTTAATGAAGCTAGTCTGTTTTAAAGAGTAGAAATAGATCTGAAAACTGTTTCCACTTAAATTAATATCTGAAAGTGTGATGAGAATTTTTAAAGCCTTTTGTGACGTCCCCTCTAAAACAATATTGTCTTTAATTCCAACAACTTCTTAAAAGGGTGGGAGGAATTTACATTTTCCAAGAGAGTTACCCCCTGTGGTTAGGGCTTTAGTGAGACTTTCTTCTGGAATCACAGTGCAGTCCCGGTTCGGTCACTCTCGCCCTGCCTGCCTCCCCTTGCCCACTCCTAAAACACCCCTACTGGACCCACGTGCTGGGGTCTGGACTCTGGCCTCTGCTTGAGCCTGTCCCTCATGCTGGTCTAGATGTCCTAGAGAAGGTGCCCGTGGTGCCAGTCCTGAGGACCTGTGGAGCCCAGAGCAGTCGCTCCCCGCAGCGCGTTCCCGCTCCGTTACTCGCAGATTTATAATTCCCCCTCAGATCTCCTTGGGAAATATCAACCACCTCCTGCGGCAACGAGCCGGGTCAAGCGCTGCCGTCTGGGCAGGTGGTCCTCCATGCTACTGGGGCACTGAGGTGGACGTCCCACCTCTCCCATCCCTTTGGGTGTCCCTGGTGGCAGCTGCGGAGGTCTCTCCGGCATTTGGGGGAGCTTTATGGGTCGGGGTTTCCCCATCTCCCTCCCGTCGGGCGATGCTGTCGGCTGTGTCACGTCATGTCATGTCATGTCACGCAGGGCCTGGCCGGGGCGCGCCGGTCGGTGATCGGGGACAGCCCGCAGCTGCTAACGCACTACTACGACGATGCCAGGACCATGTACGAGGTCTTCAGGAGAGGATTCAGCATCTCTGGTGAGAGCACAGTGACGAGGAGGCCTGGGAGTGGAGGTGGGGAGAGGTGGAGGACCAGACGATGTGGAGGACCAAACGGTGTGGGAGGCTCAAAGAGAGCGTAGAGGCTGAAAGAGCGCGGAAGCCCATAAAAGTGCGGGACTCTCAAATGGTGTAGAGCCTAAGAGAGCGTGGGAGGCCCAAAAACTATAGAAGACTATTAAATGTGGAAGGCCAAAAAGAGTTTGGAGGCCAAAAAGATGTGGGAGGACCCACAAGAGTTGAGGCCAAAGATGGGAAAGCCTGAGTGTTGAGGCACAAATGGTATGGATGGCCTGACAAGTGTAGAGATCAAAAAGGTGTAGGAGCCCAAAGGGGTGTTGACGCCCAATGAGTGGGAGGCTGACAAGGTGTAGAGGATGAAAAAGTTGTTGGGAGGTCGACGAAGGGTGTTGGGAGGCCGACGAAGTGTAGAGGCTGATAAAAGGTGTGGGAGGTCAATGAGGTATGGGAGGCTGAAAAAGGTTTGGGAGGCCAACGAGGTGTAGAGGCTGAAAAATACGTTGGAGGCCAAAGAGGTGTGGGAGAATGAAGGGGTGTGGGAGGCCCATTGAGATTTTAAAGGTCCAGGGAGTGTAGAGTCCCCAAACTTGTACGAGGCCAAGGACCGTAGAGGCTCAGAGAGTGTGAGGCCAAAAAGGTATGAGAGGTCAAAAGAGTGTATGAGGCCAAAATATTGTGGGAGGATGAAAAGGGGTGGGAGTCCCATTGAGGGTGTGGGAGCATGAAAAGGTGCAGGTGGCTGAAGAAGTGAAGAGGCCCCCAAAAGTGTGGGAATCTCCAAAGCATGGAAGGTCAAACAAGTGTAGCGGCCCCAAGAATGGGGGTGGCAAAATGGTGTGAGAGGGAGAAAGCGATTGAGAGGACCACAGAGTGGGAGGCCCCACTGGTGTAGGAGGCCCAGAAAGTGGATGTCTTGGAGAATGGGGGGCCCAAAGAGTGGAGGCCAATAGAGTGGAAACGAAGTGAAGGGAGACCTAGAGAGGGAGGTCCGAGGAATGGAGGCCAAGGAAGGAGGAGACCCAGCGAGGGGCAGGGCAGGTGCTGCAGCGCTGCCCATGGTGGCCTGGGCGCCGCTTTTGGAGCGTGGGGGTTATAATTAGGGTTATTATTTGGAACGTGCATTACTTTGCCCTTAATGCCACTGAATTTTACTGTGCAGTCTCTTGGTACCACAAGATCTTTTTGCTACCGCTGGCAAAGACCTTAATGTCCTGGATTTTGCAGCATCAGCAAAGCTCATCATACATTATTCATTTCCAGAACATTCATGAATACACTAAACAGGGCTGATCCGGGCATAGAACTGTGGAACCCAACAGAGTTCTTCCTCTGCTGCAAACGCCGATACTTATTTCTGCTTGTTGCTGCCTTTTCATCAATTACTCCTCCGACTTACTTTTTATTTGACAACAGGGCAGGGTAAGGGACTCTGCCAAAAGCTCTTAGGAAAGCTGAGTGTGGTGTATCAGTCTATCACCCTTACCCCATGATTGATGGTACCGTCAAAGAGCTCTCACGCACTTGTGAGACATCATTTTCCGCTCCAAAAAGCTATGATGACTCTTCCCTGCTCTATCATAACTAGTTCTGTGTCTGCTGCTCACGACATCCCACCTCATTGAACACAACAATTTCATTGTCAGATTATTATTTTCTGTACCACCAAAAGCCTCAGTGGAATTGCAAATATTCCACCCTGCAGGACAGGGGTAAATAAATAACTCAGCAGATGTATGGAGGGATGGATCTTGTGCAGTTAAGTACAATAAGCAAATTAATTAAACTTTTCAAATATTCCTCCTGTCACGTAGTGCTGCGTATTGTTTTACCCTCCTCCAGAGTAGGCTGTGCTAAAAATAGCAGTTTTCACTTTGAAGTGTTTAAATCAAAAGGCAGCGAAAGCAGTGGGAGCCGGTGTTTGGGATGAAAGCCCTCATCAGACACTAATGCTCACACCACCTTTGGAGAAATAGCTTTTAATGAGGCTGTTTGGGGGCAAACTGCTGCTGTCTCCTCTGCAGCTCAGGGAGGAGGATTGAAGTGACTGGGACATCCCAGCAGGCGGTCTCCCATCAGCTGTACTCGTGTGGTTCATTTGATGGGGCTTGCTGTGAGCTCTGCCCCATCCTGATAACGACGGATTTACTCTTTAAGGGCTCCGCTGCGTCCCCGCAGCGTGGTACTGGGCAGCGCGTTGAACTCCCGGCACTGCCCCCATAACTCCATCATCTCTGCTTGTGTCTTCCAGAAAACGGCCCCTGCCTGGGGTTCAGGAAGCCCAAGCAGCCCTACCAGTGGCTGTCCTACAAGGAGGTGAGCTGGAAACGATACCCCCCCAACAGGGTCCTCTCCCCCAGTGCTCTCACCTTGCCCGGCCGAACAAGGGGTGTTAAGGCACCCGTCGATAACACGCGCGTGCTAGACCGGGGGGTTGCTAATGAGCTGTGCGAGGGCTCTCGATTTCCACAGCCGGGCACATCCCGGTGTTATATGGGTGCGTGTCAGCTTTTGGGGATGGGCTCAATGCCGTTAGCCCCCTCTTGACAGTGGTGGTGACATGCTCAAAGCCGTGGGGCGTTGCCAAACAGAGGTCCACTGCTAGTCAAGAGCATAAAAAATTGGGCTTTCAGATAGCAAATACAATAATTTGAGAGCCTCCCTGTATAAGCTAATTCTTTGCTTAGTTTGGTATTGCTTATATTCTTCTTTTTTATGTTTTGGGTTTTTTTTTCCCTCTCCAAATTCCAGGTGGCTGAAAGAGCAGAAGCTCTGGGTTCAGGGCTTCTTCGGCAGGGCTGCAAGCCATCCACGAAGCAGTTCATTGGGGTCTTTGCTCAAAACCGTCCAGAGGTGAGATTTTAAGTTCAACTTGATGCTGTATTAATAATGTTCCTGACTTGTGAGCTTGCTTTATACTTGAAGCTTTTTCTCAAGTGTGTTAAATCTGCTCCCGTGGCCCTCTTCCCATCTTCATGCTTTGATATTCTCCTGCAGTGGATCATTTCCGAGCTGGCTTGCTACACCTACTCCATGGTGGTGGTTCCCCTCTATGACACTTTAGGTCCTGGAGCCATTCGTTACATCGTCAACACAGGTAAAACCAGAATTGAAGTAATCGTCTCAGAAACCAGTTTTGTTGCTCAGAATGGTTCATTTTCTTCTACTTTCCAAAAGATGGGTGATTTTACTTATTGGGTGTCTTGAAGTCACACTTAGAGAAGTTTCTGGGGAGCTGCATGTCCCCATGCCGGGTCAGGGCTGCCTCCGCAGCATTTCCCACGCGCCTGGTCGTGCACAGCCGTGGATGGGGCTGCTCTGGCTGTGGGAATTACTCCACAGCCACCCACTCCTGTGCTGCTTTATATTTTGCCTCCTAGATTTTTTAGCCCACATGGTGAGCAATTTTAGTATTTTGAACTGAATCCCAGAATAGTCGTAGATGTCAGGTACAGCTTCAGCACTGATTTAGGTTAGCTAAAATTGCAGTGATTTTCTAAGAGAAATGTGTGTTACATTCTAGGATTTTTGGTGTTAGCCTGAAGAGAATATCAGGACTGATACAATGTTAGCTATGAGCCAGTCTTGCATTAAAAAAAGATCTACTGTAAAAACTCATTTGACCGCTTTTCTTCCAGCTGACATTTCCACAGTCATTTGTGACAAACCTGAAAAAGCCAGAATACTCCTCGACCACGTGGAGAGGAGAGAAACGCCAGGTCTGAGCTCCATCATCCTGATGGACCCGTTTGAGAAGGAGCTGACAGAGAGAGGGAGACGCTGTGGAGTTCGCATCCAGACCATGCAGGAGGTGGAGGTAAGTCTGCTCTCCCTCTCTTTTTACTGTATTTTGTAGTTTCTGTAAGAAGACGGTAAAATATACAGGGGCTTGTGAACTGCATGGCATGTTCAGTGTCTGCAGAGCAGACTGTGGCTGGTAATATTGATGCATGGCTCAGTGCAGTTGCCTCTTAAGTGTTATTGCTTCTTGATAGGAGCCAACATTTCAATCCTTCCTGCTCAGATAAGATATCAGCTGCTAACTAAGCCTGGAAAGGGGGGTTGCTATTCGAGACACAGTCCTCCTACATGTAAGCCTACAGCCTTACACTTTTATGAAACAGCCTGGATCCAGCTCAACCAACCCAAGCACTACTTGAACTCCAAGGATGACATTGCAGTTAATGCAAGAAACTTTGGATAGAAAAGA
The DNA here is from genome assembly GCF_000737465.1 of Haliaeetus leucocephalus. Taxonomy (NCBI): domain Eukaryota; kingdom Metazoa; phylum Chordata; class Aves; order Accipitriformes; family Accipitridae; genus Haliaeetus; species Haliaeetus leucocephalus. The sequence continues at coordinate 2,393,729 of NW_010973092.1, forward strand.
TGACCTAAGTGTTAGCCACAAATTTTTCTGCTGCAGCTCACAGTCTCCCTTAGTGGTTTGCAGATTATTAGCAAGTGGGTTACACCAGAGGAATTAAAGTGGAAATCATTTTTGTTACTTTAATCTTTTTCAGGACTGTGGCCGTGAGAGTCGACACGTGCCTGTGGTGAGTGTTGGCATGCTGCTTTTCCCACTTACGATTGCAGCTCACTGTGTTACATTTATTTGACTGCCAAGAGAGGGAAGGGTTTGCTCTGGGCAGAAGGAAGCCTGCGTCTCTTTAGGGGCAGCGCCCCGTGACCCTCTCCACGTGGGAGGCAGTGGAGGAGCCCAGGGACTCTCAATACCATCCGCTGGAGATGTGCAGTATTGGCTTCATACCCTCTGCCTGGGATGCTTAACTGAGATAGTTCATCCTTGCTGAACATGTTAATGGGACAGTAATTAAATGCCATTGTTAAGCCACACTAATTCCACTACCTTACCCAGGTGGCAGCGGGGGAATGTGTTTGCACCCTTGGCTTTCCGGTGGGGTTTCTATAGCTCAGAAACACTACTTGGCAGTATTTCTCTGGGATATTTTCGGAAAACTGCATTCATGTTTTTCACTGGCTGCTCATACTTGTGCAAAACTTTCAAAAGCAGCCTCCGATTTTCAGGCCACTTATTTACTCAGTCGGGACCCAAAATAGCACACACATGCAGTGGTGCTGAGAAGACAGAGATACTACTGGAAATGGGAGCAATCAGCAGCTTTGGAAAGTTGTCCACTGTTATGGATAACCACGTTTCCAGAATTTATCTGGAAATTATTAAATTATCTCAAGTTTTCTCACACACCTACAGGTATAGATGGTGTCTTTGAAAATACTAACTGCAAGACAAAGATCCCATCAAAGTCTTCTAATGATAAAGCATGCCCTTGATGCAGCTGGAGCAAAACCTAAGAGAGGAATAGAGTCTGCATCAACTGAAGAAACCTGATAAAAAGAGTTTTATGATGGTCTTTTATATTTGCCAAGGGGAATGAAAGCTTTGTATGGCAGAGCTGAAGTATAATTGGTTTGATCTTTAAGTTTATACAATGACAACAGTCTGCATTTGATTGATGGGATTTTCTTATTCTCCTTGTGTATTTCTAGCCCCCTCGACCAGAAGATCTATCAATTGTCTGTTTTACTAGTGGCACTACAGGTAAAAGAGGCGCTTTAATGTTGAAATGTTAGAATAAATTGTCAAATTAATTATTAATATCCCCTCAATATGTGCACACTTGCTGTTATACTGATATGGCAGTGATATTTCTATGCATTTTTAATATTTAAGAATATGTATGTATATACATTTGTGTAGATTGCAAATTAAAAATAATGATGTATTTATTTTTAACTTGAATTGCCTGACATATACTTTGGCAGTACGGTTTTCCAGTTGTCTAGAAATCTGCCCATGTTTCTGCTTCCCGTTTTGCAGTGTAGTTGTGAAGCACTTGGTTGATTGGTATTTATCTTCTGCATATATTTAAAAAACAAAAAAACAAAAAACCACAGGTCCACAGCTTTCCATTCGCTGTGTCCTAAGCACACCAATGTCCCCAGCACCCCCCGATGTCCTCAGCACCTCCGTCTCCTCCGCAGCGTGCCCCAGCTTGCTCGCGTGTTGCCCACGTCCTTGGGTTGGCCCTTGGCCACCACGTGCTGGGGCAGCCGCGGGGACGAGTCTGGGCAGCCCCCGCTGCCGGTACTCGCGTGCCCCTGGCCCCTTTTTGTTGGAGAGGAGCAGCGTCGTTTTCCTGTCTGTTCTTAGCAGACGCAGTGCTGTCTCCTCTCTCCAGACCCTGGTTTTCATACAGCTTGCAGGAATTTCCTACTCTTGAGCATTCGACCTCCGTAACATCTACCAAAACGCTACACGGGCAGCCAGCGCAGATGCAAAGGCACGATTGCTTGGGAAACTGCTTTTATACTTACCTGCAGGGAAGGACCATGCTCCAGGGACCGCTGGAGCAGCTCTTCCAGGTTCACCTGTGCTCTCAGGATTACCTAACGCTTGGTCCTACCCCAAAGCGTCCTCGATTTGGCCTCCACTCCTTTAGGCAAGCAGAAGATGCCGCTTGACACCAAGCTGCCCTCCGAGAAGGGCGCTGCTTGTGCTGCTCAGCCTGCAGAGTGCAAAGCCGGCGGATCAGGCTGAGCAAGAGGGGACGTCTTCATCTTCCACCTCCTGGAGAAGACTTGTACTGCACATCAGGTAGGCAACTGCTTCATCAACTCCAGATATAAACTCAAAATGTATTAAAAGGCTTTGGGTTTTTTTACCTTCATGCATCCTTCTTTAGTTTTGAGATCTGTGCGCTTCGGAGTACCCAAGGCAGTGCACTGTGTGAAAGGAGCCTGTGACTCTGCTCTGTCTCAGCAGTGGGAATTCCCAAAAGGAAAAGATGGAACACAGTCAGGATACGGACATCACAGCCATGCATGCTGTTAGCACCGGCTGTGCCAGTGCAAAGTGGCCGGGCACAAATGGGAATTGCAGGAAACCAAAGGAGCCATGCCTACAGATACAGCGGGGCACAATTTGTTTGTGTGGATTTTAAAGTGCAGAGCAATTATTTTTTTCAAGCCACATTTTTGTTGATATTTTTATTTCTAAATAAGAAATTCTGAATAGAGAAGGATTTTTTAATTTTCCTTTTTTATACGCAAAGGCAATCATGGGCTGGTTTCTGACTTTGTGCTGTTCTTAGGAACATGCCTGAAGTTACAGAAATAGGACAACCAGGGAGCTCATTTGCTTTCTCCCATCCAAACGAAAGATTTCAAATTCTGTAAATCATCTGCAAACTAAACTCTGACAGACCACCAGCCCATCCTCTGCTGTTGGAGGACTTTGCACAATACTTTCTGGCTTCTCCAGGGGTTGCATCAACACTCTGGTCTGTTTTCCACGTGTTTTGATGTAAAAGGCTTGGCTTTTGTATAGCCCATGTCAGGATATTTTTAATGACCAGATTTAGAATTTTATTCCAACAGATATGTTCTCAAAGGCTTTTTCAATTCTGAAGGGTTCTAGATATTTTGGTGTGGTGTGAAACAAATCTTAGCTGTAGATTTTGTTACCTGGAAACTGTAGAATTGGAAACAATTTTAGCTGTTTCTAAAAAAAAACAACCCAGAAGCAGGCTTTAATGTATGCTTTTCTTTGATAGGATCAGATGTCCAAATACCTCCCCAGGGAGAAAGGAGAGGCTGAAGTTGCTGAGCTCAGATGACAGGACCAACTTTCATGGTTGTACCAAAAAATCATCAGCACTCAGAAATAGGCCAAAGGCACAGAGCTGTCCCCAAACCATCAGGATACAATTTTTCATGCTGGCTACTCCAGAGGAGCAAACTGCCATTTGCTCAAGGATCCACCTGTAACCAATTGGATAAAAATTGCTTCCCGGCAGTTTCTCGCAGCCTGCCAGTGCATATCCCTGACGGCCGGAGGCTCCCAGCAGGAGGAAAGCGCTTACATCCCAAAAATGTTGATGGATCACACCACGGAGTTAGTGCTGGAGCTGCTACTTGAAAGACCCTTTTGCCATGTGGAAAAAGTTCTTCTATTGTTTATGAGAACTGTCAAACCAGCCTGGCACCAAGATAAGGAGAAATTGCCATACCCAGGCTATTAACTGCCCGGGATAGCAGTGCACCCGTTCCTGTAACAGGACACTCACTTTTACGATGTGTCTTTACAATGAAATTAAAACTTGAGAGCAGTGGTATAGGTCTGGAGATCTGGCATTGATTTTTTTTTTTTTTTTTTAAAGGCAGCATTACTGCCAACCATTTTCTCTCAAACTGGTAATTCTGGGAAAGGGCTTGTAGCAAGGGGCACCTGTTTTGCTGGGTTAACTCTTAAAACAGAACTACTAAAGAAGGTCAAACTTTACAGGAATCCCCAGCCCAAAAAGCTGCAGCTCCCTGTGGCAGCATGGTTTGTTCTGGATTTCTCCTGACGAAGGCTATCCTGGCTCTAACGCTGCTGCTCTGCTTTGACACCATCAACACCAGAGCCTGTCTGGGATGCTGAACCTGCTGTGGGCAGGACAGGGGGGAAGGAACCCGAACGTTCACGCTGCTTCCAGGCATGTCGTGGGGATTTGAGCAGAGGTACTGAATTTGCGTTAGAGGTGGAGTAAGTAAATGAGTCTGAGGTCTCAAAGCATCTGAGAAATCTTCCAAATTCTGAAGAGCTGTGTTAAGGTGCAGAAGCCAGATCTGCTGCTGCTATAGCAGTTTTGAATTTCCAAACCAGTACTGAGCACATCCTCTCCGTGGGCGTGCAACCTGCCGACGCAGAGAAACTTGTGCAACGCCGCGGGAGTGTGCCTACTTGTAGATTGCGGGGGCTGAGCACACCTATTTGGCTAGACGCAGCTAAAATAACGTGAGCAATTTCTGGGTCTTTGGCATTTATTTACAGCCAACATCAGTTCGTGGAGTTTTCTTGAAGTCCGGATCCACGTGTGCACCCAGTTGCGAAAATAAGCGCCTTGAAATGAAACCTGCCCGGCTGAGCTGGTGCCTGCGAGCGTGTCTGTACAACAGGTCAGGACCGGAGCAGTTGTGGCTGGCAAAGACGTCAGCCCTGGCTTCACCTCTGAGCCTCGGATGAGGACGAGCATAAGTCAGACCAAAATAGCCTCCTGTGCGCTGCGTTCGAATTACTCCGAGGCACTTGGAACACCAAGTATGGATTTTCAGTAAAATACATTGTGTTCGAAATGTCCTACTTTACTGCAATAAACGCGTGCAATAATTACTAATTTTGTTTGGGCCTTTGATTATTTGAGAGGCTGGGTCGAAGCAATGTCAGCGAAGCTGGAAGGGCACAGGGCTCAGCACTGCGGGACCTGAGCCAGGCTCTGCCCCGTGGGTGCGTGCCCACGCCAAAGGGCTGCCAGCGACACAGCCTGCAAACTGCTCCGAAACCGAGAGGATTAAGCGCATTTTCCCGTGCTGAAACTGATTCACCAAACACCATCGCCCCTTCCTAATCTGAGGAAGCCAGAATGAAATTCTGGCTGGTTTACAATTTTTGCGAGGCTGTTGCATCCATTGTTAGCTGTAACAGCATCGCAAAGCTCCTGCGCCCGCCGTGCCGGGGCCGCGCGGGGTACTTGCAGGTAAAGCTCCTCCGATCTGCTTCCGCACGGCGTAGCGGGAGCTGCGCTGCAGTGGTGTGATCGAATTAAAACAATCTGCTTAAAAACGCGCTGGAGAGAGAGGCAGGCTCTGTAATCTTTATTCAAGCTGAGCTACACCTTCTTTTCAGAAATAAACCCTTTGAGGATGATGAAGAGGGACAGTGCTGTGACAGGAGGACACGCAGAGTCCTCGGTGCCAGCGCTGCAGGCAAGGCATTTCCCATGGGAACATCGGCTCCGGTTTGTGCACCCGGAGGTTTCAGCCTTGGCCTTTGCTGCTTAATAAACCCCGTATTTTGGCGTACGAACAGATACGAAATGCAAAAGATGTATCATGGTGCAAAGGGGGATTCTCAGCTCGGAACAGAAAAGGGGGTGAAAAAGCAAATATTGACGGTGTGGAGGTGCCTGCAGGGGTGGCAGGTGAAACGCTGCAGGCGTGGTGAGAGGCACTGGGGGGTGACGTGGGGGCTTTGCCAGCTCCCTAATGGGTTTGGTGCTACCTTCAGGATACCTCTGCTCTGCCGCTGACAATATTAACGACTTCCCTTAATTGGAGTCTCATAGGGTCGTCTTGTAGCCTAATTTTTACCATGTATTACCTGTTTTCTGCATTGTTCAGGTTATCCAGTGCACTGGCTAAGTAAGAGCCTACCAGCCTTTTAAATGGGGTTTGTTGGTATTCAAGATCATGCTTAGTCAAAATCTGTATGAAATAAATCCTGCCTGGAGAGGCTGGGAGCAGCCAGCCAGGTCTGATGGCCGTGCTCATCAAGCAGCTCCATCTGAGTGCTCTCATAAATTGGAGTTGGGCTATTTCTGGTGGAAACTGTTGTTCAGAGTCTCCAACAGAAATATTTGTGTTTACAGTATCATTTTATTCAATTTTGAGTATTGCAGTAAGTGCTTTTGGTGCATGTTACTGCACAGAAAGGACTGCAAAAATTACATAAGTTTTAAAATTCAAAAAGAGAACTTAATACTTTAACCATTTCCTGGTTTGGTTTTTGTTAAGCTTTTGGAAATTACCTACTGGTTCATCTTTTAAAGTTACTCTTTGTTTCCTTTCAGGAAACCCCAAAGGTGCTATGCTGACTCACGGGAACGTGGTTGCTGATTTTTCAGGCTTTTTGAAAGTGACGGAGGTGAATACCCTGATCTAGAAAATGTTGCCATGTGCAGAGTGTGGGGGTTAAGCTGTGTCCCTGCATGGGCTGGAAATGCGCTCTTGCAGATAAGAGGTGAAATTCCTCTTACTTGGAGGGCCAAATCCATGGAAACAGGAGCAAGTCTGAGCTTACAGCCCTGGAGGGCATTAAATCCCCTTTCCAGCCCTGGAGGTCATTAAATCCCCTTTTCAGCACTGGCTCCCTGGCTCTGTAGGGTCCAAAGTGCTTCTGAGTAGCAATGCTGGCTCCTGTAAATCAATTAATTAACTCCTTTTGAAGAACTAGGAGAGCAAACAAGCCCTGTACAGTTGCAACTCGTGCTTGAAAAAGAGCACAGAGTCCAGTTGTGCTGTGTCGCATTGTGCCCACACAATGTCCTCATTTATCTGAAAGCTCTCTGCATATAAAGTGTGTGTATACATATATAAAAACATACACATTTTTTACAAGAATGGTTAATTTCATTGATATTAAAGTATATCTCAGTTGCTGTTATACATATTTTTAAAAAAGCATAGTACTGGCCAAGTACCCGTATAATATGTTTCATGCAATGTGTAAACTTGTGTTTAGAAACAATATAGGAAGCAGAATTGCTTTAGTATGACGTACTAAGGATTTTATACAGCTTGTACTTAACAAATATAAAGAACCTCTTTTTTTGTAGTAAACAGGCAATTCTATAAAGTAGCGATGTACGCATGGGATGGACAATTTGTTACCTTATACCCCTTGCTGGTCTTATCATTGGTGCTGAAAATACAGCAGTCTTATTATCTTAATCTTTGAACTTTCTGAGGTTTCCAGACCACTGTTGTAAAGAAAGTTGGACACGCGATGGGAGAAATCCCACTGAGCTCACGTGTTCAAGTATTTGCAGGGTGGTGACTCGGGTAATTTGCAGTTACGAAGTGCCAATATAGCAGCTTGGTGCAGCGAGCCCTCGGGCTTCGCAAGCGCAGAGCTTTCGCTGGGTGCAGAGGCAGCGAGATGCAGGAATGAAAGCTGATGCGCAGATATGTCTTCAAAGGGCAGGAGCGTTAAGGCCATGGAGCTGTTGGAGCGAGAGGAGGGCCACGAAGATGATCAGAGGGCTGGAGCACCTCTGCTATGAGACAGGCTGAGAGTTGGGGTTGTTCAGCCTGGAGAAGGCGGCTCTGGGCAGTCCTTATAGCAGCCTGCCAGTGCCTAAAGGGGACCTACAAGAAAGCCAGAGAGGGACTTTGTACAAGGGCATGTAGTGATAGGACAAGGGGTAATGGCTTTAAACTGAAAGAGGGTAGATTTACATTAGATGGAAGGAAGAAGTTCTTCCCTGTGAGGGTGGTGAGGGACTGGGACAGGCTGCCCAGAGAGGCTGTGGATGCCCCATCCCTGGCGGTGTTCAAGGTTGGATGGGGCTTGGAGCAACGTGGTCTGGTGGAAGGTGTCCCTGCCCACGGCAGGGGGGCTGGAACTATATGATCTTTAAGGTCCCTTCCAACCCAAACCATTCTGTGATTCTGTGATTTATTTTGGAAAAGAACTAATTTAGAGGGAGCTTGGGGAATTTAGCACCTTCCAGGACTGGCCCACAGAAATGGATTTAGTGTTCACTGATGGCAATGGGACTCTTTGGTTAGTCTCGAAGGTATCAGATTGAGACATAAGTCTGGTGTAAGTGGTTGTAAATTCGATAGCTTCAGTCACCAGAGTATTGCTGGTGAGAGTGTAAATGCCTGTAGCTGATCCACGCAATTAGGGCACTGTCTAACCACAGTAATGAAATCGAGCAAAGTGCAAAATACTTGAAAGTAGTATAAATTAATAAAATAAAAATACCTAAAGCTGAGAAGTACTGTAGATTTGCTGTTTACATACTCTTGTGCCAGTTATGCTTAGTTCATTGATTTTTATAAATGGAACATTTTTTGAAGTGAACCTAGAGCTTTATTATAAGGTTGTTCTTAAATGCCAAGAAGCTGTTTTCATTTTTATGTTTAACTGGACAACTGTGAAATACTATTCAATGTCATCATTTTGGTCCGATTTAAAACCAAATAATTTATTATCTAGGCACTTAAAGCAGTGTAAAAAAGAAAGCAGCATAGCTAGTGATGCTAATGGTTTTACATTACTGTGCTTGCAGAAAATGAGGCCAATTTGAAGTAATGTATAAATAGATCTGTAGGCCCTAATGGCTTAATTCAGACTGACGCATAAAATAATATGAAACGGGATGCTGAAAACACCCACGTGGTCAATTGTGTTCGACTTCACTAGGTAATGGTTGGGAGGGCATACCCAAATCTGACTTGCCCAGATTTAACTTCAATAAAATATTCCCTGAGGAAGAAACTCCTGTGCTTCCATCTACTGCCACATCCCAGGCCACAGGCTATCGATTCTGTCACAGCAGTGGAGAATGCAAAGTGGGTATAAACTGCTAATCCGGTGACCTAATAGCTTTTATACCCATTTTCCACTAAACACTGGCATTGGTGCAAGTTATTGGGTAATCAAGCTTTCAGTTTTTCTAATCCGTAATATTATGGCAAGCCTTACCCTTGGAAATGCAGGTAGAAAGGCTGCTTTTGGCATGGATCAGGCAAGGCTCTTGGGGCCTTTGTTTATTCCAGCCTGCAAGACAGAATTAAAACCTTGGCAAACTGAAGACTTTGGTCACTTTTATTTTTTGCATAATTTGTCCAGCCTTCTTTTTCCCCACTGCATCTGTCTGTGGGGCAGTGATAATGCCCTTAAAATCACATTTTAATCACTTAAAATTATGAGAAGCACTAACAGAATTCATTAATTTTTGCAGCTGAAAAAAAATCATTAGTTTTTCCAACATGCTCTGATTCAAATCAATGATTAACCAAAGGAAAAGAAAAAATCTATAGCTTTGACTCTAGTAATGCCGTGCATCTCTGACGGGCTCTGTGCAATGTGCAAAAGTGATGCGCCTGTAGAGCCCCGCTGACTCCCAGGAGGCTCCTGCAGGTCTGCACACAGCTGAGAGCGCAAATCGTGGTCTCAGCACCTCGTGGTAGAAAGCAGAGAATAAAAATTGGGTTCTCTGTCAGGGCAAGCCTCTGTTCCCAGCATGAGCTGTGTGGATACGATATGCCTTCTGCCATGGAGAGACCTCTCCATTGCCCTCTGTGTACATCTCCGTGCTCTTTACTCCTCCTGCTAACTGAGCTCCATTGACGCTGTGGCTTAACGCTTCACTTCGTACGCTGCTCCCTTCCTCTCTTGACAATCTTCACCCTTTTGCTCCTCTGGTGCCATTTTTCTTTTTATTGTTTTTTGACTTTCTTGTTGTCTTCCTGTCAGTGTTTCTTTCCTTTCTGTCTCCCATGCCCTTCACCTGCAGAAAGTGATCTTTCCGAGACAGGACGATGTGCTCATCTCCTTCCTGCCTCTGGCTCACATGTTTGAAAGAGTTATACAGGTAAGAAACCTGCCTGAACTGACGAGGCCTCGTGGGGCTCCTTGTGTTTTCTTCCAGAGTCAGTGGTCTCCTACTTGTGAGGATGTACACATTTCCTATTTGCCTTTAGCACACATGTTTGAGAGAATGGTACAGGTAAGGTCCTAGTGTCAGTGGAAATCATCTTTTTCCACACCAAAAAAAAAAAAAAAAAGAATAAAATACTAAATAACCAGTGATATCTTGTAGCACTAAAAAAGCTTGTACTCCAGAAGTGCCACGTGCATAACACCAGGGCCCGGCCTCTCGTCTCGGTGACATGGCCCTTGAGTCCAGAGCAATTCCAGGAGAGTCTCCCAAGCTCTCCAGCTTACACTGGTGGCTCTGAGATTGGAAAACAGCCCTTCATCAACGAGCAGAAACTGCTACCTGCACAATTTTGGGGGCAGCTTTTCAAAGCACTCTAGGATCAGGTATCATGGGAGTAAAAATAATTTTGTGCCATTTTCTACATCAGCTAAAATCCTTTTATTGCATAAATTAAGCAGATCTGCAAAAAAACTTGCAGACACTGAAAAAGAGGAAACTAAGATCATGGTGTGACACACGTGATCCTCCTGGCAGGGCAGCGTACGGTGGGCATTAACTGGAAACCAGCGTCCCCTGGAAATAATCGCAAATAGAAGTGCTAACTCGTGCCAGCCCGCAGAACTGACTTTTCACATCTCTTTCTGAAAAGACAGGTGATAATTTGTGCTGCAGTCAGTGTGTTAGGCAAGTCAGATGAGAGCATCACATCAGTTCTCCTGGCCTGAGAAGCTGCGAACTAAAAACTGATCCAATATATGAAGACTGGATCTGGATTCAGTTGCAGCTCTGTACTTTCTCAGGGAGGGCTGTTTTGGGCTGAAAGCATACTTTTTAAGTCAGACAAGCATCTGAACATAAGCCTCCCACTTCTTTGTAACATCTGTGCCAGAAATAATATATTCTGCCCTGTTAAAAATCTTGCAAATTGGGAGTGAAAGTCCATGAAAGATTCGGAGAATTACAGCCCAGCCTTTCTTCACTTGTAAGGCAAGTTGGTCAGTATGCCACCACTATTCAGGCAATCTGTTTTGCCAGCAAACAAGAACATAAATATTAAGAAGTCATCTGATGGGGAGAAAAAAAAAAATTAGAAACAACTGAAATATCCTCATTTCATAGGATGTTGCCATATTGAAAGAGGCAGGCCTCCAAAGGGTGTTCAGGTTTATCCTCCCTGCTAAAGAAACTCATTAATGTAAAGATTTTTTCAAAAGAGCTAAAAAGTCTTTTTCAAAAGCATTCTGAACAGCAAGCACTGTGTCAACTTCCCTAGTTTTAGCCAACATTATTAGTTCCTGGAACTTGCAGTTAAAATTTTACAGACATATTCTTTAAAACTAAAAATTTCTAGTAGTTATTTATAATTCCCAGTGAGCACACTGATTATATTTTCCTTTTTTTTTTTTTTAAATTGATGGTCATGTGCAGTGTAAAACACAGATTTGGCAGTATGATGTTTGTTAAACCCACATCACATGTATAAAATTCCTGTGGTTTCATCTGATGGAGACAGTCTCTAACTGGTTGACAGAGCAGTGAGAGCACTCCGGTTAGTATTACAGATTTTTAGGAGTAGCACAAAAAGGCTTAGGTGTCTCTTAAGGAATTTTTGGTACACCAAAGGGAGTTGATGTTCTCAATCTACCCCTTGAAGAGCTCAGAAAAGTCGAGTGTACTGGTCTGGGCTCAGGAAGGCTGGACTCCGCTCCCAGCATCGTGGGCACTTTGCGGAGGATGCTTTCTCCTGCTTGCACCCTAAAAGCAGGGTAGTGATGCTGGTCTCCAAATGCTCTCCAGTGATAAAATGCCAGTTTTACCGAGTTAGTGACTAGTTCTCTGTAGGGTTACTGACTACCAGAGCTGCTGCTTCAGCTGCCAGTTGGCTCATCGCAGGCAGCCTGCCCTGCCCGATCCCGCACATCCAGCTCTATTCTGATCTGATTAAAGTGGCCTGTTTTCTTTCCAAATACAAAACTTCTGGATCTGTAGTTTCCATACAAGTAAAGCACCTTCTATGAAATGGGCTTCTATTTCTGGGATACAGGATCAGGCACTGTATTGCTAACGTAGTCTATATTGTTGTATTTAAACAAAACTAAAGTATTAACATCTAAAAATCGGCTGCTGCTCAGTACGTTTTACAATGTTTCTTAATATGCATTTCTTTATTGACAATAGGTCCTCATGCTATAAGCTGCTATGGTAGGTCTGGGCTTCAGACAAGAAGTTCAGATCCAGAATCTGCCATAACTTGGACTTCTCCATCCCCGTATGCAGGGGATGAAGGGAAATCCATTCTAAAAGCTTTGGTTCCTTGTTCTTCCAGAAACAGTAGCAAATTTGGTGGATGCTGAATTGCCAGTTCTGAGAAGTGCCCAGAACTATCTGTAGATTTATATTAAGTGCAAAATTTGTGCTTACATTTATACATATTTCTAAACCCCCTTTTTTGCCTTATTGAGAGTAGAATTTCAGGAAAGGCACTTCTGTGTTTGGGAGGGATGCTCTGCCATGGGAATTAAAAGCAAAGAGGTTACATGCGTTCCTTTTTCTTCCCATCAGTCTGTAGTATACTGCCATGGAGGGCGAATTGGGTTCTTTCAAGGCGATATTCGTCTCTTATCTGATGATATGAAAGCATTGCGTCCAACCATCTTCCCTGTCGTGCCGCGGCTGTTAAACAGAATGTATGATAAGGTGAGTTTAATTTTGCTCTTTTTGTAATAATGAAGTTTATGTCCCTTTAGTACATAAGTGAAAGAATTCCCTTAGTCATGGAGATTTCCTGAGCAGATTATACTCTTTCTGCCTTACTGCAAACACATTCTTACCCTGTGTAACTGATACAGCTGCTCCAGTCTGTATTACGTCTGTATTACGTTGATTTACACAGACTGCAGACATTAACATGAAATCCCTCTCTATTAGCTTCTGACCCTGTTCTCACTGAGGTTACTAGTGACGTTTCCAGAGATGAGGGATTTTTTCATCACAGAAACACCACTCAAACCTGGATGTACTAGGACTTTTTGTGCCCTTCAACCAGTTTTGGAATTTCAGCCTCTCTTTCTGGTGGCAATGACAGCTGAAAATCAGGAACTGCAAAAGGACTATGAGGATTTAGGCAGTGTAAATGTGAGGTTGGCTTTTGGATCTAGAAATCTTTAAAACTAAGAGATGGTCTTGAAAGGTATTTAAGACAGGCATGTCTGGTCATCATGTTAAATCTGTTTGACCAGCTGGGAATATTTATTCCTCAGAAGACTTATCCTCTAAAGAAGAGCTTAAGCACAAGCTACTGATTTAATTTTTCCCCAAGGTCAGGACTGTTGGATCAGGGGTTCTGGTGCCTCATTAGAGGGATGGGCACTGGGGGTTTCTTGTTTGTGGAGGTGTAGTTCATGCTGGTCTCTGATTAAGCTTAGGTAAACGCAGCCCCCACCACCGCATCAACCAGTGCTGATATTTGCTCTAGTATTCAAGTTGCTCATTCCTAGTTGCTCAGATTGCATGATTTCACTGAATCTTATCATGCAAGTCATACAGAAATAGCAGTCATGTAAATCTAGTCAAAGCCTGCACTGTCATCCTCTCTCTCTTTTCCCCAAAGGAACAGCACATACAATAGTGAATGGCGCTAAACAAAGCACTCCTTTTTTTTCCCCCACTAACAAAACCTTAGTGTAGTCTTATTTAACTGTACTGCTAATGTAACTATAGCCTACCTGGCACTGGCAGAACTGCATAGCTGTAATTGTAAGAATAGCTGTTGATGTTTTCTCTCTCTCGGGTGCCATGCTGCCTGCCACCCCGCACTCCCGCAGATCTTCAGCCAGGCAGATACATCCCTCAAGCGCTGGATTCTGGAATTTGCTGCAAAACGGAAAAAGGCTGAAGTTCGAAACGGGATCATTAGAAATGACAGTTTGTGGGATAAACTTTTCTTTAATAAAATACAGGTAAGCGATTCAAGAAAAACAGCATGCATAAGATGCCAAAATTTCTATTCTCTTAGGGACAGTTTTCCAGGGAGGAAGGGAGAAACACAAGGCAGACTAAGACGGCTTTTGCCACATCCCTCCTTCAGCAGCACTGAGAAATCACCTATTTGCGGAATAGTGCCTATTTTTTGCAGCTCTTGGATACAAGCTGTGCCCCTGCACAGCACCAAGGAGGGATGTGATGCAATGTGGAGGCACTTGCCCTCTGCCAGGTGAAGCTGCCCAGAAGCAGGATCGTAGTCTCCGATACCAGCACTGCTGTCACCTCCTTCATTATTTGGGTGCTCTGCCTTGCGGGGACTGGGCACCTGCCACGGGCTCTGCCCATGTCCCAAACCTACTCCTGTCCCCTCCCAGTGGGGGTGGAATTCAGGAAGGTGGTCATGAAAAGAAGACTAACTAACTGATCAAAGAGATGTTGCTCCAAAGTTTTCTGCAAATTCACTACAGGTATGATTGGATTTAGGGTCGAGTTTCAACTGGGCATATTCAAAACTGCTTTTTTCCCTAGGAAAATGAGAATAAGGGTGTAGAGAAAAATGCATGTGTAAACCATGGTTTAACAAGAGGGGAAAAAAATGAGAATGCCCTGCTGTGTGCCACACATCTCAGTAAAAAAAGATTAAATTGGCTTTAAACCATGTTTTTTGGGCTCTGTACTACTCCAGGAGGCTCTGATTACTTTATTTTTTTAATTGGATAACTTATCTGGAGACACGCCACTTTATTTTTAACTAAAGAAACTGACTGTACTTTTCGTCTGCGGATTAGTTGTCCTCAGTGTGCAAAGACAGCAGAGTTCACATGACGCTGACGGGAGCGCAGACATGAGGCAAGCCAGGCTGCATATTGATTCAGGATCTGGCGAGACTGGCAGACTCAATCAGGAGTTGTTTTCTTTTGTGTTGGGTTTTCTTTTTACTTTTAGAACAAGAAAAAGGAAATGAAGGGGGGGGAAAGAAGTAAAGCGTGACACAGGAATTGACGTAATACTCTCCAGAAATATTTGAAGGTCATCTGCCTTAAAAAAGGGACAGCATTATTTTGGATGGCTTGGGAGCCAATTCATTAAAATCGATGAGGTGCAAATAAGCAAAGAAAACTGGAGGGGGGAAGAGTCTGTTTTTTACCCAACAGTTCCCCAGAGCCAGATGTGCTTCCCACAGGCCAAGGCTGCCTCCCCGCAGCTCTGCAGCCTGCCCGGGCGCAGGCAGCCGCAGGAGTCGAGACTGAGCAGCTCATCCACCGAGAGATGTGGGACTCCTGCCCCTGTACCTCGAATGTTTTTTCCTTGGGGCACTATTTCTACCTGCGAGGGGGACAGTTATTGCTTTTAAGATTTAGCTGGCTTTTTATCCCTAAGGAAAGATTCAGAGCCAGTTCATGTTCCGTAGCATGGCTGCATCCATTCTAGACAGAGCATTTTGTGCAAGCTCTGGATAAGCAATACTCACGGACGCTGCTGGTTTTGCCGTCTGTAGTAATTTGTGACGCTTTTCTTTTGTTTTCTCCTGCTATCAAACAGGCAAGTCTCGGTGGATGCGTTCGCATGATAGTAACGGGTGCTGCCCCCGCGTCTCCGACTGTCCTGGGCTTCCTCCGGGCAGCCCTCGGATGTCAGGTGGGCTCACGCGGCTCTTCGCTTACTGTTAGCTAGGAAACACGCTGCATTTAAGAAAGGAGTTGGGTTAGGACCTCAGAACTGCATTTAGGATAGCTTCACCAGGATCAATCCAACAGCAGGTGCAGGGCTTGGGGCAGACCCAGCTCCATGCTGTCCCCGGAGCTCTGCGCCCGCAGCCGCGGGGCTGGAGTGGGAACGACTGGTGGTCCTGGGAAGGAAGCAGCAGGCAAGAGCTGTTTTCGCTGCGGGCAGCTGCCAAAAAAAGCATAGACTCATCCCACCCGCCTCTCAGCACTTAATGGAGTATGTGCAATTAAATGTGCTTGTGGACGTGCTAAGAACTTTGTTACACAAGGTTTATTCTATATATAAATGGAGAAAGATAATCTTGAGATGGCAATTTATCCCACTTAAGTCCTCCACTGCGTTACTTCTCTTTGACTAGGAAGTCCAGGGCAACTGAAAGGCCTCATTCAAGAACCTAAAATTAGGTGGGGAAAAAAATTAAAAGGTGTTTTTCAAAATGTCCCACAAAAATACCTTTTTTCCCCACTAATAAATTCCTCTCGGAGAGTAACATACTTCTTGACTCAAAAGCTAATTGCTGAACTTGTCGTCTTATTATTTTCAGCTCTACACTGCGATGGTAGTTCATAGTCATGTAAATGAAATTTTGTATACAGTGAAAGCCAGGGAAAGTGTCCCTGCATTAAATGTGCGCCTGCATGTTGCAGCTGGCAGGATTAGTTCACAGGGCTGTGCAACAGAAGGCAATTCTTAGATTTTTGTTCTGTGATAGTGAAATCATATATGGTCTTTTAAAGATACTTGTTTCTTTGTCAGGTTTACGAAGGTTATGGCCAAACAGAATGCACAGCTGGATGCACCTTTACAACTCCAGGTGACTGGACATCAGGTAATGATTTTCTTCCACCATTTCCAGAAAGAAGAAAAATGCACATTTCTTTTGAAAATTCTGGACTGTAACATCACAGGGTGTTTATGCAACATTCACCACCATGTGAATAATTTTCAGTGAATGTAATGTTCTTGAAAGTATTACTAGTCCAGAATAAATATACAGGGGTCAGGTGTTGGGCATGTTTGCCTGGGGAGATTTGGAATTGTCCCTTGAGCTGTTATTTGTGATACCCTCATCTCTGCACTCCAGGCGCTCTGAGTCCTCTTTAGAGCACTGGAGCTGAATTTAAGTGTTTGTTAGAATGAAATGCTGGAACAAAGAAAAGATTAACACGTTTATGTACTTAGTGAGCAAACTCAGGCTTCAAATACAGATCCACCACTACTCAATACTTTATATATTTCAGGCTTTCAAAACATTTGAATCTTGACAAAATCAGCTAAAAATTAGCACTAAGCAAGATTCAGCTAATACATACAAGTACTGCAGCTTAATTTCTTCTTAATATAAATAATCAGTATTTATAAAAATGTTTTGAAATGGGTATCATACTTGATGATATGATGAATACTTGTAGGAAACCTGGACATCAGATATTAATGGGTCTGGCCAGTTAAACATTTCCTTCTTTCCAACCCAGATTTTCTGTGGCTGGAGAAGAGCACATGCTTTCTTCTCCCAGCACAAGTGGCCATCTGTTTGGTTTTCGTCAAACCAAAACCAGTCCCTTGCAGGTACTGGTGTGTCCTGGGGCTCGCTGCCCACCAGCCCCCTGCCCGTGCCCTGGCCAGCACTGGGCAAAGAGCCGCTCACCCGCCAATGCCGCATCCTCATCCTCAGCGCGCTTCCAGCTGGCTCCTTTGCTAAATGAGACCTCAACCCACGAAGTGCTGTGACACAGAGCTGGGACTCCTCTCTTTCCAGTCCGTCTTTTCTAGTGGCTGTTTCTGGGGGAAATAGGACGGTTTTGCACACCGTAGTGCTCCAGCAGTGCTCCTCGGCTACAGCAGACGCTGTCCTCGCTTCACCTCTGGAGAAACTGTAGGGGTGGGGGGGAATGTGTTTGGTGTAATGTCCCTGCGATTGGCATTCTCCGGTGATTAAAACAATGGGGGTCCAGAGCTTTGTGTGCTTTTATAATTAGTTAAGCTTAAAAAAGGGTTTAGTCTCTTACAGGTAAGGGAGACCTGGTCTGTATATCGACATGTTTGAAAATAGGGTTTATATATATCCAAACAGGAGGTTTGGGTATGTAGTCTTGATAGTGCAAAACCTTAAATGAGGAAATTATTTCTGGACACAGACACAGCTCCTGCAAGAACATCCAGTGTATCTACTACTATGCAAGCAACTAACAATAAAATGCTAATTATCGTTTATAGGAGAGATGACAAGTGACTTGATAACTTTGATTTCCAGGTCATGTAGGAGCCCCTTTGCCCTGTAACTTAATCAGATTGAAGGATGTGGAAGAGCTGAATTATTTTGCTTCCAAAGGAGAAGGAGAGGTAGCAAATCACATTTTTATATCAAATTCTCACTAGTTAACACTGTATTAAGTAGTTATGTAGTTATAGAAGCATTTTACCGTTGTAAGGTGCATGGTTGCTGATGTGTTACACATTACAATCAGGAAAGGAAAACATCGATTCAGCAGTAGAGCAGCAAAGCATTAATTAAAGAGGGGCTGTGGCAGTACTTCCAGCTAATGCCATGCCTGATTACTTTAACAGCTAAGATGGAATTAATTAGTTCAGCTAAGAAGAGCTGAATTGCTGTGATTTCTACATTGCTGTTATTTCTATATTGCACATAAATTAAACTTACTGAAATAACTTTGTTTTTTTTAACTGCAAGCTGAATGCAAATCAACTTCAAGCAAATCAGTTTTGCAACCCCGACTTCATATTTCCATTGGTTTGAAACAAATCCATAGGTATTTTATAACACAATATATTTTAGTTTCATGGAGCACAGTCATTAAGTCAACCTTTAAAATATTTCAATTTTATGAATTATTATTCAGCTTGTTAGTATTTACAGCAGAATAATAAAATAATTTATCAGCAACTCTGACTGTTTTGCAGATATGTGTGAAAGGACCAAATGTGTTCAAAGGTTATCTGAAAGATGAAGAGAAGACAACTGAAGCGCTGGACCAGGAGGGCTGGCTTCACACCGGAGACATCGGGAAATGGTTACCTGTGCGTACTGATCAGATGCTTAGTTCTTATGTCATTGTATTATCCCATGTAAATTTTCAAGTACTGAACTTAAATTTCCAAGCAGATCTATCTTCATAAAGGATTAAGTTTATATTTTGCAGAATAAGCTTGATATGTCAGTGAAGCATTTTCTGGCAGTTTAAAGAGCTCTGTTAAAAGCAGACTGCTTACTGAGTCTCTGTGGTTAAATAACTTCTCTGAGAACTCTCATTTCTTTCTCCTAACAGAATGGGACTCTTAAAATTATTGATCGGAAAAAGCATATTTTTAAACTTGCTCAGGGAGAATACATTGCACCGGAGAAGATAGAGAATATCTATATACGCAGTGACCCTGTTGCCCAGATCTATGTCCATGGAGACAGCCTGCAGGTAAAAACTAAGTTTTCAGAAAATCTTACTTTGTTCTTTGTAAACTGAAGACAGAGAGCTGGGCATAAACGCACGGAAAGTGTGAGTGGATCACGGTATGTTTTTGCCCTGATGTCTCCCTCCTGTTCTGGAGCTGGCTGCTGGCCACGCAGGAGCTGACCTGCTGGTGGGACCCTAAGCAGCTTGGAGGATGCTGTGGCCAATGAATTGAAGCCTTTAAATTTGCATTTAATTTTTTTTAATTTAAATTTTTTTAAGCCTTTAAATTTGTTTCAGTGTCACCCTTCAGTGCTCTAAAGCTCTCTTTTGGCCTGTTGCCTGCTGTAAGCCAGACAAAAGCAGAGCCACTGCTGCTCCACGACTCCTGCCTACCCATTTTAACCAATCTTGTCCTGGTTATTCGCATATTTATACAAACATGGACAGCTTCTGAAACCATTGCGATTCATCCCTCTACGCTGATTGGCCACAAACATGAGGCTTCCTTTGGCATCGGAGTTTGCCTGAGACTCACAGGCCCATGAACTGCATCTGTATAAATGATATGGGCTATGTTCTGCTCTGGCTTATGCCTCTGAAAAAAGTAATTAATTTAATCAATGTCCAAGCAGAACACAAACCCAACTGAAGGTGTTAAAATTGCTGGCAAATGCAGGAACAGTCACAGAGAACCATTTTATCTGAGGAAAAGGAACAGACACCAAAATATACCTCACTATGACATGTTAGCAAATTATTGACATAATTAAACAAGAAGCCATAAACACGTAGCAAATCCAACCAGCTTGTATCTTCACTTCAGTGTAGGGCCTTGAATGTTGTTCAGCTTTTGCCTGCAACTCTCCTTGTCCTTCACCTACAGGCCTTTCTGGTAGGAATTGTGGTGCCCGATTCCGAAGTTATGCCAGGCTGGGCAAAGAAAAGAGGGTTTGATGGAACATACACAGAACTCTGTAAAAATAAGGTTTGTCTTCCTATCTCTCTGCGGTACAGACATTTTTTCATGGTAGCATAACCTAGTTAGAGTAGCTGTCTATCATTAATGATCTCAGTGACAAGAATTATTTCCTCACTGAAAATTAAGCAGGGTTGACCTGGATACAGTGATGTGTGCTGGCTGATGGTACAGACCTCTGCAAACGCCGGCACGGGGGGGACCAAGGGTCTGTCCTGCAGAGAACAGTGTGGCAGTAGGAGAGGTTGTGTTTGTTCAGATGTCTCGAATAAGGATCCCAGCCTTATTTACACACGCTCTCTAATACTGAGTAACTGAGTTGGATCACATCGATGAACACTGATGCCACTGAGTCATCCCACGGGTGTCTGTGGGAAATGATTCTGCATCTAAGTCTGGTAATTGGTTGAAGGATTGTAAATTCAAACACCTATGTCATATATGCTTGAAAATATAACCTGACTTTTCATACTGAGGAAACAGTTAACATCACCACACTTAAGTTTAATGTTTGTACATTTCTTTAATAGAATATTTGCTAATTATGTATTAACTGTCCATAAGGCACTTAAACTCTCCTCAGAAACATGTTTTCTTGATGAACAACACCATTCATTGCATGCAAGGTTGACTCTGGTATTTCATGAGGAATTTATGTGTTTTAACCCAGGAACTGCAGCAAGCGATAATGGAAGACATGGTACGGTTAGGTAAGGAGAGTGGACTTCATTCCTTTGAGCAGGTAAAATGAAACAATTAATACATTTTTCAGTGTGGTCAGACAGGCAATTTGTCCTTTTGTATTGTATGGGGATTTGTCAGCATTTGTTATGTTACTACATATGCTTCTTGCAGCGGCACACAATGTTTTCGGAAAGAGCTTTATTGCTGGCAAGTTGTACTTGTTCCTTTGAAAAACACATGCGCTGTGATTCTGCCTTCCACTCATGCTTGAAATTTGAATTAAATGTAGTGAAAGTTTTGGGTGCAGAGGTAAAAACCTAATCCAGGGACATGGATAATCTCCAGTCTGACAACCAGAGGTCAAGATAAGTATCTGTTGGACTCTGATGCTTCTGCCACTGAAAGCACTGTTAAGAAACTGGGTCACTAATTACCATTCTTCTAACTGACCTAGGAAATACTGCTGGTTTATTTATTTTCAGCCTGTGCACTAATTCTTTTCTGGTGCTTGTGTAAATATTTCTGCAACAGAGCTAAAAACACTTCAGAAGGAGAGATCTGAAATCAACCATGGATTAAACAGCATTAAAAACACAGTAAAAAAAAAAACCAAACCGCATTTTAAAATGTCAAATGCTTATTTCTGTTAAAATAACGAACATCTTAATCATTATATATAATTAGCAAGGGCCTTTTTGCTTTTGTTTAGACTGTTTCTGGGTGGTAATTCTAAGGAGTAATTCACCATATCTAAGTGCAGCAGAAGCACCATTAAACATAAACTTGTTATTCTTCATTTCTCAGTTACATATGCAAATGAAATGATAGTAAGAAGAAATGAATTTAAAAATGAAATTCAATATAAAGCACGGTTTGCAATGCACATAATTGTCTGTGGTAATAAGTCTGGTTTGCTCCTGCCATAGTCTTCACAGTATGAAATATCCTCAAGTAATCTATTCTACAAGCAGTTTGCAATTAATAAACTATAAAGCAGGGAGGAAAGCCTTGCCATCTTTCTTAAAAATTAAGAAAAAAATTTTCACATTTTAAAACTAAAGGGCTTCAAAATTCAATCTCTGTTGCAATATGTAATCTTAAAACCGAACTTTGAGCCAGATATTACGGCTAATGTTCTTGTGGGATAGGATCCCCTGTATACGGAAGAGCCACTCTTTATGGTCCCTGTCCTTGTCTGCAGTGCCAGAGGCCTGAGCTTGGACCTCTGGCTTGGAAATGACAACTCTGGCTTTTGTAACCAACAGCTTCCAGGGTGCAGGCTCTGAAAGTCAGTGCAGCAAATGGGGGAAGCGTTAATAGCACAAACACTGATCTTGTGAAGCATGTCACTGGGGGAGGAACTGCACCACAACGCTTGCAGGGGAAAAATGAATCACGTATCTAATGGGAATTTAAAAATGGATTCTCAGTCTATATTCCTGCAACTCCCAGTCTAACAAAACGCAAACCAGTCTGGTTTGGGGAATCACGAAAGCAGCAGATGGCTGGAGAATTTTGTCTTAAATCGGTGGACTATGACCAGTCACGCAGCAGTTTTCTGCTTTCTGCCACACCAGCATTCCCATAAATGCGCTGGAAGGAAAAGCTCGCTCCCATCTGCGCTGCCAGGCTCCCTGCTGTGCTCAGAGACACCGCCGCCAACAAGGGCAGCCTTGTACAATCCTGTTTGCCTAGGCTGAATGATTTTATATCATTTTAATTAGCTAGTAAAACACCATCAAGTCTTCCTTAAAGATGATAATCACGTATGCTCTTTGTGCCCGCAAAGCTTCATGATAATTTCGCAAGACTGAATTAGCACTGCTTACTTTCTTCTGCCGTCTGGTTAAGATGATGTTTCTTAGCCTGACTCCCTGCCCTCCCTCCCTTCCACTCTCGTCCACAGTCTTTCAACCGTGTGAAACTCCGCAGTTACAATATCACATATGGTGATACTGTCCCTTGCGCTCTGCCTCGCTGTGTTTTGGCCTTGGTTTCATACGGAAAAGAGGTTTATGTGCTCATTCTCTCGGAGAGCTCCCTTCTGCGCTGGCTGGCTGTCGGGTCAGCGCGGACACGGGAAAACAAGCAGGAGAGCAGGGAGGGGCGAGGGGTGGTGGAGGGATTTAGTGTCACCTTGGAAAAGTTGGGCAGGTGAGGGAAATCCTGGGGACCCGGCAGAAGGGTCCCCTGGGCTGCAGGCACAGCCAGAGGTAACCGCAGCAAGGCTGGCTTAAGAAGTTACACTTACTGAGTGTGATGCCTGTAATTTTTGCTATAAATATATCCCTTTTTTATTTTAGGTCAAAGCCATTTACATTCACTCTGATATGTTCTCAGTACAAAACGGTTTGTTGACACCAACATTAAAGGCTAAGAGACCAGAACTAAGAGATTACTTCAAAAAACAAATAGAAGAGCTATATTCAAGCATCTCCATCTGAAACCACGGGAAGAATGTTCTGAAAAATGGACTTCATAGCAATATTAGAGTAACACTCAAAAATACAGAGCCAGAATGACACAGCTGAAATGGATAAGCATCTGAATCTTGCATTTGAGCCTTTCATTGTTCTAGGATTTCATCACTAACCATAATTTTCCTTCTTTTTTCCATCAGGTCTGATACAATTCATTTTTTACTCTATGTACACACTAGGGTACTACTACGGATTATGCTAAATTGCCACAAAACTTACAGAAATTTCAATCTATGACCAAGTAAATTATGGAAACTTATTAATAACTACAAACATTTCTAATTAAAATAGGGAAAATTTCAGGTATGTCTGTTGATATTTGATTGTATATAACCTAATACATTAGAAACTGAAATTGTGGATAATTCAATAATGTGGTCTACCTCAAACAATCAGTGATTGATGGTGAAAGTCTATTTTCCCCGATCTGGAACTTCAAGCTGGATATTGGTTTATATATAAAAGTGATAGTTTTTATATTTTCCAGGACATAAATTACATTGATTTAATTTAATCATTAATGACCTAACAAACAACCAGAATAGAAACAGGAATGAATCTCCTGCTATTTGTACTTAATAGACCTATTATTATATTACATCTAAGGGATTAACATTTCCTTGAAATTACAAGAACAGGTTAGGAAGCGGTAGGATAGAATTTCCTCTATTTCCTTTTCATCTGAACTCAGTTTAGACATGGCATGCTGGTTTTACGTTAGGGCCTCCTTCAGCACAGTACACTCACGGACATCTGAACTGCTCAAACTGAGAAGGTTGCAAAAGCATCGCTGGCTCTGTGGTGGCTTTCTGTGGGAGTTCACGTTAACCCACATGCTCCCAGTCCCTAATTTATTACTTTACATGCTGCTAATACTGCGTAGTCCAGTTGGACTAACTCCCTTTCAGAAAACAGTGCTAAGGAAATGGAGCACAAGGTCTAAGCTGCGATTCTGAATGGGGCTTAGCAAAACAAATTGGTTTGGGAGAAAGGCCAGCCTGAGATGCAGCAGTGGAGGGCATCCTTCAGCTGGCTGTGGAAGAGATAGAAATACTGCTCCAAAAGGCCCACAGGGATGGGCGAAAGGCTGTGTTAGCCAGTGCTGTTGGAAGGTGTCATGGTACGGTAAAATATTGGACGTGGTTGCAGAAAGGCCTGCTAAGAAAACATTTCTACGTTCAGATGTCTGGAAGCCTCAGTTCCCACTGTCATCACTTCCAGTGGCCTCTCTGGAATGAACAGCAAGTTGTCTGGATGAAACCTTAGATTTCACGATCAGCTGCAGCCATTAGAAAGGGGATAAGTCCCATGTGGAACAGGAACAGACTCTAGAGCTCTCTCCTGATATAAAGCACGGTACAAAACAATAAGAAAACTGTAACGTCAAGTCACTTGAATATTTGGACTGTTGGTGGCTTCCTTCTGCTAAACAGGGTCCTAAATATATATGTGTATTTTAATAGCTGCTGTTTGTTGCACCTGTGCATACTAGCATGGAGCTGTGCCTGCTAGATCTTCTTTGCTAGGACAGTGAAAGCACACTTATTTTCTCTCTTAAACTGGAATCCACTGTAGACTTTTGAAGCTAAAAGTTTAAATTTTTAATCTAAATTATCTCTTATTTTCCCTCTGAAATTCTATTGCATGCTTCAAAATGAAATAAATTGAATTAATGAGTTAGTGTTACACGAAGACTGATTTATTGCAGTGATTTCAGAACAAAATGATACAAAGGAAACCGTATCAGCTAACATAATCACTCATATAAAGAACACGGTGATTTATCAAATGTGCAAGTATTTGTCTGAATCCCTTTTTGCGCCTGATTCCTCATTTGATTCCAGTGCAATGACTCATATCAGTCCAAAGCAAGTAAGAAATGCCGTTACTGTGATCTGATGGTGTTGTACATTCATTTTTCATCAATGTACACAGCAACAGTATCCCTGGGGAATTTGTGTCTGCCGCGTCTACAGAGGATAGGAATTACTGTATAAAATCTGGCTCTTTAGGTCAAGTCACAAAGGATTTTCATCTCTGCGGAGTCTAGTTCATCTCCTTTTTGTATCGGCCAAAACAGTCATTACATACGCATGCTTCAAAGCTATGAAGAATCAGTATGATTTCCTGTTTTAATGCGACATACTTTTAAAATAAAAAAAAATAACTAGTCATCTAAAGAAGAACAGAAAAGCTATTTTCCACTGACCTTTTTCTACCACATGAATTTAATTTACTTTTCTTCTAAGATGATTTCAGTTTACTAGACTTTTCTAGATAACTAAACTCTGACTTTATATAAGTATAGAAGATCCCAATATGAGTTTATTTATGGCTTAGATGGCTGGTATTTTTAAGTATATAGTGCTGAATAATGTATCAGTATTCTTCTTTCACTATTTGATGCAAAATGTCAGATGCACTAGAGCCAAAGATATGAATGCCAAACAAATAAGAAAAAACAGACTTGGCCACACGAGGATGATGCAAAATTTGGGAGGAATTGTGTTGTCACACCAAAAGCGTGACTACTTTCAGAACTTGTGAAAAGCTGTACAAATAAACTGAAAGCTCTCTTTAATACTTTTTTGCGTAATCAGATTTTCCTCTGCAGGTCACTCTCTCTCGCCACAATCGTAGCAATGTTGTAAGAGATTAAAACTTGAAAGGAACATGTGCGTAACGCGTGAGCTAGGCACAAACATGCTTCTCTTCAAATTCCAGGAACGTTTATTTTGGATTGAGCTTTCTTGAACTGAAATACTTCTTATGGCCACCAGGGGAAAATCCCCTGGGCTGTCCAATAACCTGTTTTGTTTTTTTTTCCTCAAGATAACTAATTACAAAATTAATTTCTAATATTCATCTTATTGAAAGAGTTGAGACTCAAGCACTGTTGCATAAATGGCAACACAAGTTACCCCTCTCTGTAAAGAGCCCTGTTCTTGATGGCTTCAGGATGACGGGTTTTAACTAATCGCTGTCATCTGGGGGTTCATTCCACAATCAGCTAATGAAAAAATACAGCAAGCCCACTGAAATGAGCACAGCTCCGGTCTGCCACTGCAGGTGGGATCAGTGCTGGTCGGAGTCAGGCGCCTGTGACGGGGCTGTTACTCGGTGTCGGTTGCCTTGAGCAGCCAAGTGAGAGGAAGGAGTTTTGCACCCTCTCCCCCGAAGGCTTACGCTGCAGTCGGTGTGCTGCGGGCTGAGGTACCGTATTCTCGGAGATTTTAAAAACAGGAGGTTCTTCCTGGGCCTGGTGCTATGCCTCTGAAATCACTGGAAGACTGCGTCCAGTGCTCATACAAGAAAACCAGAATAAAATAGATTTTTCCAGGGAGAGAATATTGCTTAGTTATACATTTTGTATGTTCTTTGCTCAATATGTTGCACAGTTCTGCCACAGAAATGGTCAAAGACACACGAACGTGTGAGCAGAAACCACACCAGACAGTCTTAACCCCATGTTGGCAAGAAATACACAGCATTATTCTGTCCTGAAAAGCATATTTGCAGGTTAAAATGGTTGATGCACATCAGGTGAGAGAGAGACGGTGAGTCGTTTATTGATAAAGTACTATTTTGCAATCCTGTCATCACTGTTAGTAAGTATATATCAGCATCAGTAAAGTCCAGCGTCATTTTTGCCATGAATATGAAATTCTTGCATATAACAGAAAATAATCTGACTTAATCTTCTGGAATGAAACAAAGTAACTTAGAGGGTTTTTTTGTTTGTTTGTTTGTTTTTATTTTCCATGTGTTAAAAGCACAAACTGGTGATCTATATGTAAATAAACTGCTACAAGATGAATGTAAACTGGGAAAGAATATACTATTTTTGCATGGTAACAGATTACTTAAAGACCTCTTGATGCCTTACAGAAAATTTGGAAAAGCATTTTATTTAGAGGCAATTCTATCTGCGTACTTTTTGTATCTTTAGCTCACTTTTTCCCACTTTGTCTGTGGGAAAAAAAAAAAGATATCGGAATTAGATCTTTGTTTCTTCTTGGAATTAACATTCTTCAGTACTTTGCACATTCAGTGGTTTCTATGCCACCTTTATTCCTGTTAAATGATGAAGCTGAGGCTATGCTTTTCAGAGGAGAAATCTGGATGCTTGTAGTCTGGGAGGGAAAAAGTTTTAGATCCCTGGAATTGTTCCAAAATAAAATGTTTTCTGAGGCATCTAGAGCCCCTTTAAGCCCTTCACTTCATTTCAGCTTTTTGTTATGTATTTTAGCAAAGTACAAGCAGCGAACAAATGAGGCATTTTCGTAGGTGTTGCCTATTCTATTTTCAACTGAAGGTGAAGGGGTTAAAATATAACATACATTGGTGTAAAAAAAAATCTTAACTGTAATTAAAGATTTTTCAGTTTTGGTATATTAGCATGTATATCAAAAAGTCATCTATGGAAACTTTTGTAAAGAATTAAATTATCACATTTCTCAAAACTGCTCATAAGATTTTCTCGTGGACTGATATACAATAAAAGCTCTTTTATAAAATCTGTTGTTACTCCAGCACTCTGTCCTCACAATCGGTATGAAGTCGTTCAGAATGCGTGCCTATACAAAATGTGTTGTAAAAAAAAAAAAAATATATATACATAAGATAACATAACGACCAAAGGAATATTGGAACCTGAGATTGGTTTTAGCAATCTTCTATGAAAAAATTGTTGCAAAGTTCTCTGAAGATGCAGCAGTCTTTCTGTAATGGTTTCATTTTTTTTTTTATTTTAAATCAATAATAATATAACCAAGTGTTTATGCTTGTTTAATATGAATTGACAATTGGGAATGCATAGTATTTTTTCAGACTATGTGTCTAAACCAATAAAGTTGAAAAGCGTTCAGTCTCTATTCCAGTTTTTGCGTGCACTTGCATCTCTCCCTTCACTTGGAAATCCAGCAATGCCAGAGAATTCTTTCAAATTTTTCATGTTAACGAAGCAATGAGATTCCTCTGCTCTATAAACTTAAGCTGAGACACAGGGTCTGATCAGTAAAAGGAATGTAACACACACAGTTTCAATTTCAAGATGTAGCACTAGAAAACCGAATCTGTCGGCACATTTATTAGCCAAAACCAGTGCAAGGGAGCAGCAGCACCCAGTACACCCACCCCCCGCAAAGGCCAGCGGCAGGGGAGCAGGACCAGGCAGGATTACTGACGGACAACGATGCACTTTTAATTTTGCCCCAAAAACCGGGGGGGGGCCCCCGCTTCCCGGGAAAGGGCCCCCCCCCCCCCCACCCCGCCCGCCATCATCTTCCAGCCTCCTCGGGCCCGGTGGCAGTCTGGGCCCAAGGAAAATCAACTCTCCCCCTTCCCCTCCGTCCCTACAGCCGCTCTGCCTCCCCCCAGGGAGCCATCCGTCGGCGGGCAGCCCCCACAGCGCGGCGAGAGCCCGACACCTTCCCAGCGCTGCGGCTGAGGCGGGAGGGGGAGCGGAGAGCCTTCCCCTCACGGCGGGCGGCGGGA
>NW_010973092.1:2422364-2438530 GCF_000737465.1 Haliaeetus leucocephalus
GGGGTGATGGCGCCGCCTAGCGGGCGGCCGTGGGTGCCGCCGCGCATGCGGGGTGGGGCGGGCTGGGCGCCGGTTTAACGGCGGGGACGAGGCGGTTTTTGAGGGGACGCTGCCCGCGGGGAGCGGGCGGTTGTCGTCCACTGAGGGCAGCCGGAGCCCAGCCCTAATTTGTCTCCTCCCGCCTCTCTGAGGAGACGCGGTCCGAAATGGAGCCGTCCCGCTGGCAGAGCGCTGCCCAGGGCGGGAAGGCACCGCGGAAGAAACGCCGTTCGTCCCCGCTACCGGGGGCGGCCGTTCCCCCGGGCAGAGCCGGCAGGCGGGCCGGCGTCTCCCAGTCGTGTCGGCGGCTTCTCTTTGGGAGCGCGGGTCCCCGCGGGCCGGAGGCCGGCAGTAAGCGCTTTTCTTCCCGCCGGCGGCGTTCTGCGGGCCCCGCCGTGCTGGGCTGGAACGACCGCGGGGACCGGGCCGGGCCGGGAGGCCGCACCAGCGGGGAGGCGACTGGGCCAAGGGCGAAGGCGGGCGGCGGGAGGGGGCTGCGTGCTGTGCTTTGTCCAATACTGGTGTTGTCAGGGCAATTTGAGGAGCGGGTAAGGATGCCGGTCAGGTTGAGCCACCCTCCGGGGAAGGTTCTTATCAGTAGCGGTCTGATAAATCTTGTGTGGCTTCAGTGACCCCCCCCCCAGCCCGTCTAGCATTGGGTTTCTCAGCCTTTGTGTCCAGCCGAGGTGGTCCTGTGTGAGCTTGGGAAGCGGCTTGTTACCCATGTCCCTTATGGCATGGAGAAAGCAGGCAGCTGATCTGGAAACAGGGCTGTTTCCTCTGTTTTGGCTGTTAGTTAGTAATAAAAAGTGTTTTTCCTTTTGTGTAAGGTGTGTCGTGTGTCGTCCCCCCCCCCCATCTAATAATTTCCTTCAGCAATGGCAAGAAAAACCCTTGCCCGCCTTTGACAGGATAGTTTGAAAAATAGCATAAAGTTGTGCCTCGAAGGGAACAGCCTCATTGTTGAATGCGGTTTAGCAGATCTCAGAGTTAAGAATTGGAGACCTTAAATAAAAAAAACGCCGTCTGAGGAAAAGGTATGGGATTCAAGTAAAGGCTGACATTAATAGTGTGGCTTGCTAAAGTAAATGGGGAAGACCAGTGTGGGATGTCTTGGTCCCACACTGATCTTGGTAACTTAAAGGTAAGACTTTACTGTTACAGGGTACGATGAACATTAGCTTCTGTCTTGATCCTGCTCTGCTGACTTGTGCTCTTGTAGGTGTTTAGTACTCTTGCATACACAACTGGGTGCAACTAGCAGCCCTGAGGACTGTTTGCTTTTCCTACTTATATATGCTTGGAAGAAAGAGGGAAAGGGATGAGTCCTGCTCATACACTGTCCAGTCCTGAACTCCCAGGGAGTTTCAGCTAAAGGGCTCTCTGCAGTCCTGAGGAAATGTGGTACTTCAGACCCATTTCTTGGCATAGGGATGGATGCTCTTTTAACTTGCTGTCATAAAAGCGTAACTCAAGAAAGTTTGGCTGTTTCTAGCTCCTGGCCACTGAAAATAAAACAAAGCTAAACAACTTATAAAATTGGTTTTAGAGTAAGAAAATACATCCCTGAAATTTTCAGGTTCCTAAGTAATTGTGTCATCATAGCCTTTGGGATTACATACAGTGAGGACCAGTTTATATAGAAATTCCTATGATACTCCTCATAAACTCCATTTAAAACTGATTTAGACTCAAACTGCTTTGAACCTACCTAAAGGTCACTTCCAAGGTATTTTCTTTTTCCTTTTAATCAGCAGGTTTCTGAAACACCTGAAGTAGTTCTTGAAGTCTGCTCTTTTTTTTGTCTTGCTGATATACTGCTTGAAAAAAAGCTTGGGTAAAAATAATAAAGCAAATTCAGACTTTACACTGTTTGTGGTAGTAGGGTCAAAAATTGTTGTGGGCATTGAAGAGGGGAAACAGCTAAAGGTGCCCTATTAGAAATAATCATCTAAATTCTAATATTAAAACTAAAACTACTGAACTACTTATTCTTCTCTAGGCCTGAAGAGAAAGTCCAGTGTGAAAACCCTACCAAAAATTAAAGAACATTCTGAAGTCACTGAAGTGAGCTATTCATGTAGCCGAAGGTCTGTTAGAACTCATTCAAATACACCGTTATTAACACTAGCTAATCATTAATATTGTTTTGCCTGCATGAGATGTCTTTTGGAGATATGCAGTCTGAATTATCAGTAAACTGATGCTTGTCAGACTGTTGGCACCTCATGAAGACATTTTGTAGTTTTTGTCCCCTTCCTCTAGAACAGTGTAGCTCTGTGTATTGAGCTCAGCTCTGTTCTTCAACTGCAGCAATCAAGTGAATGTCAAAGAAACAACAGACTTTGGAAAAAAAGAGAAAATAGAAGAAAGCACTGTGCTGCTGAAGGTGAGAATGCTGTCTTGCTCTTTATCTACTAGTAATTTATGGAGGATAAAGAAATGTGACATATTAAATTCTTTTTCTAATCAAGTAGAATTTGCTGTGAGTTATGTTTATGTGTGTGTGATCATTTTTGAGACTGAACTTGGTCCTGTATTTTGGTGACATTTTCCTGTGTCTTTGGCCAGAATAAAAGCTGTTGGAGCTATTGGTAGCATGGGAAAACATCAATACTAATTATCCTTAATGAGGAAAGGTCATAGCAGTTGTGTTGTGTGGAAGATATCTCATTAGAGTGTGATTCCAGAGAATTGCGCACTTCTAGTTCAGACACAGACCTTTGGCAAGTCACTGTTGCGCTCTTCCTCATGTTAGTAAAACTGGAACAAAGTATTTTGAGATGACTGAGCAGAAGTGTTACAGGACAGTTAATACTGCAGTAGTGAGAAAATAGTTCAACAGGTGTGTTTGAACTGAAATCTGCTATAGCAAAGGACTCCAGTGATATTGGTGTAAAACTATTTTTCTTTAAAATGTTAGCGCTTATTTAGAGTCCAGCAATTATTTACGTTTCCTGCAAATGCTTAGTTTCATAGAATACATTATGTACACAACATAATTGTTTGTATTTATAGAAATTGTCTAGGATTCTGAAAGTGAGCAGCATGAATTGGGCCCCTCTATTAAAAAAAAAAAAAAAAAGGAAAAAACCCAAGGAAATTCATTACTCTGCTGCTATCTTATGCATAACTTCAGTTGATGTCAGTAGCCTTCATTGGAAGTCTCATCCAGCAAAGATTGTAGGATCAAATGATTGGGTATTCATTATGAATTTTAGAACTATAAGTCAGATCGCAGATTTGTTAATGATGCATGAGACACCCTGGTACAAATTACACTGTGAATAGCAAGTTTAAGTGGTAGAGTACCAGACAGTAAGTTTCTGAGCATCTACTAATGTAGGAATACATTTAATTGCATTTCTTTGTCTACATCCAGTTTTCTCAGGTTGTTTGTATTGGTCATTTGATTTTAGGAATCCCTGATAATCAACTCTGAAAGTAAAGAAAGTTTGAAAAATGCTGAAGTGACTTCAAGTGAGTATGATGGCAATACATTATATTAGTAAATATATTTTTGTATCTGTATAAAACTAAATGTAAAATTAATTACATAATTTTAATTGTATTTCTATAAAAGCACTGGTGTGCTGTTCTTGTACTTGTTCTGACCACGTGACATTAGAAAGTACAGGTTTTGAGACCACTGGCTAGACTTCTGCCTCTTATTCCAGCATGTGGCTAGGTTCACATGAATTGATTGTCAGCAGCACAAACAGGATAGGAGACCTACAAGACCTGAGACAGTCTTGAGTCCAGCCTGTTGAAAACCACATGAACTTGGTTTTATCATTGACAGAACTAGTTGCTGATGTGAGTTCTTCAGTTTACTCAAATCTGCATTTTTAAATGCTTGTGCCTAAACAGTTTGTCCTTCTGAAAACAAACCTGACTAACAATTACCTTATCAAAGGCTAAATACTTCAGGTATTTCTAGTGAGCCTTGGGCATGGAAGGTGTCTTCTGTTAGCTTATAGTAGTGTAAATGGGCCTTCAGGATGCCCTTTGTTTATTTGTTTCTTTAATTGTATTATGAAGTGGTATAAGATACCGACTTGACAATATTTAGCTCATCACAGGAATGAGACTTAGATAAGGAAATCCTGATGCTTTGTACAAGATGATACTTTATTTTGGTAGCTGCCTTTTTTGTCTCTTTCTCTAGGTACAGGAATGACTCTTCCCACAGGTGTTTCAACCTTTCTCCTAGAGTGTTTAGATGTAGATTCAACTGCAGATTATAACGCAGGTACTAGTGACAGCCTGAACAGTTGCCCATCCCCTGAAACATTCAGAGATGATGGCTCAGGTGAGACTTCTGGGTTTTTTTGAGCTTTATTTGATGTAGAAAATGTGGGCGGACTATCTATAATAGAAAGACTAGTGGCCTCTCTTGGTGTGACTCACCGGGTCAGATCTTTGCTATAAGCCAACCTGTGCTTAACATGGGATCTGTATATCTGGTCCTGCAATCCACTGTGAATCAGGTCCTGGTGTAATTTGAATCATACTGTAAATTTAAAGTATTCCCTGTTGACACAAGCTGTTTATTGGGGATGACCAACAAACCTGTTTTGAGCCAAATTCCTCCCAAACTTTTCTGCAGCTGTTTGAGCCAAGACAATGCTTTCACTTTGCTTTAAAGTTCCTGTCTTGCAAATGTGATTGCTTTCAGTTCAGTCACAAATTTAATAACTCAATGAATTTCATCGCCAGAAGCTTGCATTTACATCTTTTTTGTCCAGAAAGAAGTAATTTTTACTCTGAGGACTCTGGCAAGTACAAGAACTCTACTCTCCTGGACTCCAGCAAAGCAGTGACCATAGATAAGATGCCGCAGATCTCAAATCTTTCAGCAATATTAGGTAAGTCTTTTCTACAATGCTTCAGAACATATGCATAAAGAAATTTAACTCTAGTGCAAGGAACCTGTATAAAGTATGTAATGATGGCATGCCTGCATGACAGGGAACAGCTCCCTGTTAGTGGTCTGTGTTTGCTTCTAATGTCTTGCTTTATACTTTAGTGTGCACTAAAATATTGTCTGGTCTGCTTAGCTTCTAAAGTTTAGCTTTTATGTTTTTTAGAACCTGTGTGGGAGGATTTTCGAGACCAAAACACTAGAAGGTAATCTGCAAATCAGACTCTTTGATGCATCTAAATGTTCAGGTTTTTCTTTTGAATGATATTTAAAAGAAAGGCTAGTATGAATAAGCCTCTGATCCTGCAAACACTTCTGTTGAGTTTCAGCTACCTGCGTCCTCACTAACTTTGAAATTGGTGCATTAAGTCTTTTAAGAGTTTGCCTTACAGACTTTTGTTTTGGTCTTGCAGCTGTAGGGAAATGAATGTAAGAAAACTCAGTGAAGGATTTTGTGGAAGAGGAAGGTGATGTTTATTTACAAAATCCCTAAATAAGTTGCTGTTATCCAATTGCACTTAACTCTGTTGGATTTCATTCAGTCACAGGCAGCAGGATATGTGTGCCCAGGCAGTCTGGCCAGGATTGCCTCTGCAGTACAGAGTATGAAGGGTACCTGCGGTCAAGTCTCTGGTGTTCTGTGCTTGCCCGGGACAAAATTAGGTTTTGAGCAGATATTTTATGTTCTTTAGGAATCATCAGCTTACATGGGGCACTCTTTTGCTTCAGAATCTTGCTGACTTCAGTCTTCATAAATCTTGGGCCAGCTTGCTGCCCATTGTCAGTTTTTTCTTATTTGGAATACATGTCTAGGAGGAAGCAGAATGGTGTATGTGATATGCTGTGACCCTATTGTCACCCTCCTGTTGTTAGCAAGAAAATGTGACATCCTAACAAGTCATCTGTGGTGTGGTTTTATCACAGTGAAGGGTCTTCTATAGTTGGCCTTGTCCTAGTGCTGCCTTCAGGTCCTGACATAAAAATCTGAGTAACATGAGTGTTTTTCTAGGAACAGTATAATTTCTTTTAACCCTTTTGCTGCTGTTTAATCTTACATGCAGACATTTCCATTCATAACTCATTTATACCAATCCTACAGTGTTACAGGTCTCTACACAATTCAATCTCAGTTTTCTTGTGAACCTAATTTTCTACTGCATACTCCTTAAATATGTTCTGTCCTGGTATGCTTCAATGCTGAGTACTTTACTGTAGTGAATGTCTTCTGTGGGTCTGAAATTGCAAGTATCTTCAGAATAAGCTGTGTGACTTGATGAACTATTAAATAACTGTAAAGTGTGATGAAGTAACTCAGTAACAATATTTTTAAAAATAAACTTTATCCCTTTTCACTCAGTCTATATTTTCCTATGATTTCCTTATACATTGGGTTTTTTGAATGTTACCATTTATTCAGAATAGTTGTTCACTTTTTTTTTCTTCCTCTCCTAGAAAGAGACCATCAAATTCCAATTACAGTTCTTCAGCATTAAGTGTTTCAACTACTCTGGCAGGTAAAATATGACATGAAGCAGTTGTACTAGCTGTGAGACAACAGAATATCCTACCCAAACTTAAATGATGGCAGAATATCAGAACCAGTCTTCCACTGGGTCATTTGTCCTCCTGGCACAGGCTAAGCTCAATTGTGTCTAGAAAGGAAAGTGTGAATTTAAAATCTTCCCTGTAAATAAGACTTGGTTCTAATTAACATGTTAGGAGAAGGAAAAAAACAAAACAAAGCAAAAAAAAAAACAAACACCAAACCAAAAAACCCAAACCCTGCATTTTTCTGTTTCATCACCTGTGATGCTCAATGAAAGTGAGCATTTCTTATTTAACTTATCCAGGAACAAAACTGTTTGTGTCATGCTCCTTACTTGAACTTATTTCACAGCAGCTTCACAAATGCTATTTAGGAGTCCCTCATGTAACTACAGTTCTGAACTGTGACTGATGCAATTCTGGCTGTGGCCCAGGTACCACATAATGTTCCCCTGCTTAATTTGGACTGTAGTAGCAGCAGAAGTTGCCAGTGGCAAAGGCTGCTGTGATTATGCAGTTCCTCTGCTCTCACAGTATGTGTGTCTAGCAGTAAACAGCCAGGTGGACATTAGATTAATAAGCAACCTTGTTTCCTCAAGGAAAGGGAGAGGAGTAAAGCAGCCCTGTTGGTGGGGAGAGGGAGATGAGGATTTTATTGAAGGCAGGAAGTCTGTTTACATGGGTGGCTTTGGAATGATCCCTCTTTGAAAACCATCCTGTGAGACATAGGTTTGGAGACTAGCCGTGGTCTTTGTCTCAAAGTTAATTAATTTGTTGGAAATTTATCACAGGAAAAAAAGTCTGTAAAATTACAGCTGGAAGAGAGAGAACTCCAGACCTAAAAACTGGTATGCGCTGTTCTTCACCGTTAGGACCGGAAAGAAAGGTGAAAGATCCTTAATAAATCAGCCAGGTTGTAACACAGGTGACTTGCTCCCTTGCTCCTTCCTTGTATAGGTGGAAGACTCCACCTCAAAGCATAGTAGTTCCCTTGAAAGGGCTGCCTGCGGGCAATGGCAGGGAGCCAGTAGCTTGCCTCTGCCTCTGGATAGCAGTAATAGTCATGGATACCCCCGAAGCTTACTGTTTTTCAGACTGACTGTATCAGTGGTACCAAACCAGTTGTGTAGAGCTTGAGTATGACTGTGGGAGTCTCTTTGTTAGTGCTTACCAGACTATAGAGATTCACTTTATAACACAAAATGTAATTGTTTCACCCTTTAGCCTGACAATCAAACTGCTAAACCCAAAATGCTGAAGTGTAAGAAAAAAGAAAAAAATTCTAATGCATTAGAAGAAGGTACATCATCATCATTCAGTCGGCTTGATGCCCCAGGAAACACTGCAGCCAAATCAGTGGGGTTGTTGACAGCAGAAGTACTGCAATCCAAACAGACAGATGCTGTGGTGGTAAGTATTGCCATTGTGCCTTGCTAATTAGCAAAGGCATAAAATTGAAGTAAGAGTTTTGAATCATGACAGAAGTTTTAATTAAATATGAGAAGTGGTAGGAAGTGCTTTATCCCCTAGTTGTGAAGGGGACCTGAAATGTGTGTGTTCTGTGCTGCAGTAAACTGATTCTTTGTCTTGGAGACTGTAAGACCAAAAAACAGTGGATGACAGGAATTCAGTACTTAAACCCGAAAAACTACTAGCAATTCTAAATAGAGTTCTTATAAATAGTACTGTGTACTAGGGGAATACTGTAGGACTAACAAGAAACAGCAAAGAATTTGAAACTGATACTGAATTCTTCTCTAGTTTTGTTTGCAAATGAGTTCCACCATGCTGATCATAGAGGAAAAGAAAGCCCTAAAAAATCTTGGTTATTCTCAGCCTGCAGAGCTAGATTTTGTCTAAAACCAAATAAATCATTCTTCATGGCACAGTCCAATTCTGGCTATCCTCAGGCTACAATACAAATTGCACAACAAACTACTTGTTAAATTCTATTAGCTAGACAGTTAAACTACAACAAAAAACCTAGGTATCTGTTTTCTATTTTTTACAACATCTTCTAATGTAAAAACAGCACCTAGTAGCCTTACTTGTGTTACCCCTTCGATACAAATAAACTTGATATTTAAATGCCAGTTTGATTTCTTTATCAGTAAAGGCAGTACAGTACTACCACTTCTCTCTGGAGGAATAGAAGTGATGTCTGTTGATTTCATGCCATAGCTCCCAACTGAATTGGCAAACTGTAAAATTTTTGAGAAAAAGGGAAACTGTTACAGTAGAAAGACTGCTTAATTTTGCACCACATTATTTCGCAGGAAAACATACTGGGCTTTCCTAGTGTTGTTACAAGCATACTTGAGTTTATGGATACTAGATTAATAGAAAACATCAGGGTCTTGTTGGAGGCTGGAGACAGGAATCACTGGAGTCCTAAATCATATTTTTGAAGCAATAGAACATCTTCTGTGTGAGCCAACAGGAGTTGGCCAATTTGAATTGTTATCTATTACTTAATTGGGCGGTTATGCTGTATGTTTTGTATTTTGACGGAGCTGTAGCTTAGCTTGTCACCAGTGTGCAAAGCCTCACCTGGGGAAGACCTATTCCTGAACACCAGAGGTCTGTATGTAAATTCAGAAGAAATTGTTCCTGCATCTCTGAGCTCAGAAAAAGAAAGTATTCCTCTAAGTCCAGAAGAAAATAATATTTTTAATGTTCTAATTTTATTGCACTCTTTAAATCCAGTTTTGGCATGCTAGTATGTAATGTACTATATATCTAAACCTAACAGTATTACAAACAGCTGAAGAGAATGTTTAAGCTTTGCAGCTTTCTATCACCCTTTCCGATAGCATATTAAGTGTACACAAGTAGTCTTAAATGTTTTCTAATGCCATCCCTTGAAATCTGCATGTCATGTCTAATTTCCCTAGAAGAAAGATAGAAGAATATTTCTTCAATGGAAATAGTTGTATGAATAAAATATCATTAATCTTTTCAGCCTCTGTGTAGCAGGCAAGAAATCTGCTCCATTGTCAGAACTTCACCATGCCAGAGGCACTCCAGGCTTCACCAAATTCCAGTTAACACAGAAGCGTTCTGGCTTCCCAAAGGAGTGCCTGAAGGTAATAAAATACAGAATTGGTTCACTGTGCAGATGGTAACTGGCTATTTGAGTGTTTAAAGGTTTGTTTTTGTTTGTGTTTTTTTTTTTTTTTAAAGTCTGGCTATTTGGAAAAATCACAAGGCTAAAGAGTAAAAGACGCTGAAAACTTCAAATTTCTGACTTAACAGTGTTCTTGTGCAACGGTACTTCGCTAACAAAGTACACTAATGTTGTCTCCTCCAAGGGTCTTTATCATAGGAATTAATACGATTTAGCCATTTCATAGGCTGGATCATTAAGGCCAGAAGGTGCTAAGGGGTAACTCTGGGAATATCTGCACCCCTTCCAGTTGCTTCTAAACACAACTTTGAGCTTCACTCATACTGCTTGTGCGGAGGCTCCCTAGAAGAGATAGCAGCTTGTTTAGTAAATTATTATTCTGTGCCTTATTTCTACGGTGAATATGTCTGACTTCAACTTTCAGCCATTGGCGTGTTTTATATTTGCTCAGCTAAACTGAGCTCTTTGGGATCCAGTATTTTTCCCCCCTGAAAGTAGTTCAAGTAGTAATAGGGTATGTTTTTCTTTAAAGATTTTCAGTTTCTCTCTAAAGGTTTCTGCTTTTTTCCTCCTGAGACTCTTAACATAGGGGAAGCTCCTTTCCTCACTTCCTAGACTTTTGTTAAACAAAAATGAGAACTCTGTACAAATCTCATCGCTCCTGTACAGGTAGAATCTCCTCCCTTTCTGATCTCTCTTGAAGTTTCTTAGTCTGCCACTGGATGGCATGTGTCTTCCTAAATTTGAAGTAGTTCTTTATAGACAATGTCTGCAAGTTTTCTGCAAGTTACATTTGTCATTTATGCTGCATTAATTTAATACAGAGATACTGCATAAGCATAATAGCTTTCAAAAATACTGAATATACACAAATTTTTAATGGAATTGCAGTCTCTTGGGTCCAAATACTCTCCTACTTTATTACAGATTGAGTTACATACAGTATCTAGAATGCAGGAAAGTGTTTTTATGTGTGTGTATGTGTTAATGGCAATCATTTGATGCTTCTGTACATATCAAAGAACAAGGATGTTAAGTCATGTGCCCAAGAGAGTTGTGGTAATACAGAACATAGGTTGTACTTGGTAGGGAAGTAGATCTCAGAAATCAGCAAGTGTTGTCAGAACAAAAGTTTGGTTTTGTTACTGCTCTTCTAGAGGAGCCTGGGGATCAGGAATTAGACTGCCTAAAGGTGGTGGTGGTGTTTTTCGATGCTGGATGTTTTCATCTCTGCTCAAGGAGTCTCTCAGATGATGCTCTTTTTTACTAGGAATGTACATACTCAAAACTATTGTTCTCTTCTCACTGTTGATATACAAGATTGATTCCTCCAAACAAATGATGACATAGGTATCTATTGAACACCTAAACAGCTCGTCAGATCAATGAGCTTTCTCTTACACTTGAGAATGTGCCACTTTACTGATAGTGTTTAACTTACCACTTTTTTCCCCAGATATTATTACGAGTACCAAAAATTGGATCTACTGTAAACACAGATGAGACCTCTGGGTTTCAGCAAGAGTCAACAGAAGAAATAACTGTCTTGCTACTGTGGCAGGGAGGTGAAACAGAACTACTAACCAGTAATTAATGGCTGTAATTTTTTGGCACATAAATTATTTGAAATTTAGTGTAATGCTTTGCAGTAAGCTTGTAAGTAGTTTACTCCAGTACTTAATATTAAATTGTTTTGTACAAGCAACTAGATCTTATTCTGGGCATTGTTCTGGAAGGATTCCATAAAGATGATTCTTAGTTCGTTTAGGTTTTAAAAAAGTGTGACTCAAGAACAGCAGACCAAATTGCATTAATGGAATTATTTCTGGTTCTCGCTCTGCTAAGATTTCTAGATTTTTCTAGTAGCATTAGCATCTAAAGATGTGACCTCTACTTGAGTTAAGAAGTGTTAACACTGTTTATAAAGGTAACTGCATCCTGGAAATGGGTATGTAAAGCATTCACGTACTCTCAGGGACTCAGAAGTCAGTAATACGCTGCCATTAAACTCCCTGAATGCTTAGGTCTGCAGAACTTTGGAGGTACAGGACTCTGTGGGTTCTGCTGTAACCTGATTTCTAAACATGAATATAGATCATCTTCACCCTACCATCACTGCAAGCTAACTTTTTCTGGTCA
Source organism: Haliaeetus leucocephalus (assembly GCF_000737465.1). Classification (NCBI taxonomy): domain Eukaryota; kingdom Metazoa; phylum Chordata; class Aves; order Accipitriformes; family Accipitridae; genus Haliaeetus; species Haliaeetus leucocephalus. The sequence goes on from NW_010973092.1 coordinate 2,434,139, forward strand.
GCACTGTCACCATTCTTGGCACATCCACTGCCCAACCACTGTCATCTCGGAGTCCTTCCCATTTCATCTCAGTTATTTTGGGATATCACCTATCTCTGTGGTTGTTTCTTCTAGTGGCTTCAGACTTGTGCAGAGGAAGTAGGTGCCTTACATGAATACAAGGGTGGAAAAAAAACTTTTATAGCTGAACTGTCTCAAGACCTGGATATTGGCATTCTGGATCTTGAGGTTACTGCTCACACTATGTGGCACATGAGTTAGATTCCCAGTGCTTCCAGTTCAATCCACTTGTGGATTGTTAATCCATAAGTGTCGTTCTTTGGCAGTGTGCTGAATGCCTCAGAACACTGACAAGAGCACAGTTTTTCTCTACTTGAATTCACTGCAAGGTAAAGTAGTTTGGATCCTTAAAGCATTCTCACTACAACACTCATTACTCAGACTCTTCTGTAGACATAAAGGAAGTTTTTCAATGTTTTGAACCGATAGTGTGGCTTTCCAATCCTCTTGAAGTCTGAGTTTGTTTCTCAGTATTATCACCCAGAACATTCACGCCCTGGAAGGGAGTTCTGTATTTCGCAAAAGAGCATGTCAGGAAGACTTATGAAGCCCACAACTTCAATTAGTTTGACTACCTTTGAAAATACCTCAGAAAGTTCAGACCCTGAGCCTTTTCCCATTACTCTGGGGTAGAAGGAAGTGCAAATAAATGCTGCTAGATTAGTCTATGAACAAGTATTGTATAAACATACTATATGGCTCAAGGTTAAAAATTATGCCATTAAGTTGTTTTTCCTTTAAGCATTAGGAGAATGAGTTCTGCCAAAAACTCCTTGGAGTCCTCTCGGGTATGCTTCTAATTATCAATATCCTTGTTCTTGCAAATACTAAGCCACTGGTAATTATGCAAGAATCTAGAGCCCCTAGGAGACAGAGGTGAGCTCCTTGATGTAGCTTTAAGCAAAATTGAAAGTTATCTATGTAGTCAGTTGTGATTATCATGATTGTTCAAGTAAAGGATGGTCCAGAATGAGAGGTGTTTATCGTAAGGCTATTCTAGGAGTCCTAGGAAAAAAACACTTATTTTGCCCCAAACCATTTTGTAGTTTCTATACAAGAAACAGGCTAATACTGGCAAACTAACTGGAGAGTACAGGAGGAGAAAATACAGCGTATAACTGTGGAGTTGGCTGTAGCAGCCTGAATATTGCCGAGTTCTGCTTTTGTTTTTCTTGATGTGATGAGGCTATACAGGAGGACAGAAATACCACGAACCACAATCTCTCTTGTCCTTCAGTTACGAAAGCGCTGCTTCTTATTTTCATCTTTTGTCTGACTCTTAGAGAAAGTGTAATTAATTACGAGGCTAGCTCTCTGCCCCAGGGAAGGAAATTTTACTCATTTTGAGGCCGCAACAATATCTACTCTTGTTCTGCTTTTCTCAAAGGGAAGGCATTTTCCCCTGTTTTGGTTTTAAACTGAAGAATGACTGCATAAAATTTCATTCAAAGTGGAAACTGGCTCTTCCATATTAGTGGATAAAGGTTATGGGTCACAGCCAGTTAACGGGTAGTACAGAAGAGCTTATTTGTGCAGTGATTTGGGAGAGAAATCTGTTCAGTGTCAGTAGGGCTGCTCTGTCACATCCTAGACATGATGAAGTCTTAATGGCTTGAATGGAATCGCTTACAGTGAGTCAGTCCATGCAAGAACTGCGATAATACTTTATCGCTAGGAATTGTGCATAACAGATGCGTGTTTAGTAAATGTATACATGAATCTGTTAGAGGTTTTTCATTTACACTGTTTGGTTATTTGTGTTATCTGAAGTGTGGTTCTAGGAGACTTTGACTTAAAGTGCTCGGAGATGATGGAAGATGTTTGCTTCTTGCACCGGAGTGCTATAGGGGTAGGTGTACTAAGAGCTTACATGCAAGTAGTTCTGTTTTGATTTATAATCTCTAAACACAGAAAGCAGAGGTTTGGGGCCCAAGGCAATGCGTACTGAATGGACACACAAGTTGAAATTCATGTTCTTTGTGTAGGTATGAAGATTTGCCTACAGGGAGGTTTTTACAGGAAAATGGATGATTAATTTATCCCCTTTTCTCTTACTGTCCATCCTCTGCTCCCTTGATTTAAGGTATGTCAATCAAGCCTATCGGCATCACTTGCTGTTAATTTAGGAGTTTTGGAACAGGTTACTATTTGCTTTTAAAGGGACTCCATCAGGTTGAATTGCAATGCACTTGAGATTAGCTGAATCTTCATTGCCTTAAATTGTGAAACTATGGAAAGCCAAGTTGTATGTCCTGGACAAAATTCTATTATTTCATAGTGTTCCCTGCGGACTTTTTGTATTTGAGACTGTATTTATATGCCCATCTTGAAGCTAGGAGGCTTTCACATGGTGAAAGGATGTAAGGGTCTGTCATCTGTAAATCTGGCAGGCAGGCATATCTATCTTCCCTACAGAACAAGGGGAAAAAGATGCATTTAAACATCAATTCCTATTTTCTGTTAGAATTATCTTCAACTTATAGTAGATGAAGAACAAAGTTCCTACAGATGGTTGTGAGGAATCGTATAGATATGTTACACATGTACTAAATTACGCCTTTTAAAAGTAATCTGCTTAATTTAATCTTACATCATACACTGTTTTAGTTTAATTCCAGTTTCTAGGGAAAGCAGATGAGTCAGTTTTGTCAGTCCTTAATTAAACTTCCTAGTAGTGTTGTATCTGAACAGTGAGCCACTGAAAGAGACTGTTAACTGTAACCAGTGTTTCCATTTCATTTAAACATTTACTAATAAAGAGTTTTGCAAAAATCCACCGATCCTTTTGATTTTACGAAGCCTATCACACTTTTTGCTTATATACTTGTTCTGGATTCACCTGCTGGGTATTGTGTCCTAAATACTACTTTGTAGACGGATGTTTTATTTGTAGTGATGGCTTCCTCTGCTTGCAAATGCGGGCGGTCCACCTTCCCTGTAGGTTTTGAATCGAGTGCATCTGAGCTGTGCTATTTCTGTTACTGCTCTGGGAGAATCACTTCAGGTACAGGGAAGGAAGGGGCAGGAGCTGGATTTTTCTAGGTTTAGGGGTAGAAGAAGTCATCGCCCGTCTCTGCTGTACCCCTGCACGCAGAGCCCCTAAAGCGCTGGGGGTACAGCAACAAGAAAGACTCGACGCGTGGCTCGTGACCCTCTTTTTGCCTTTCTGCTGCTTTTCTCTGAGCTTCTCTCGGAAGAAGGCAATAAACCCGCGGCGTGGTGTCACCCCCCCACACCTCTCCCTGTCCAGCCTCTGGGGGAAACACCTCGGCCCCGCTTCGCGCCGTCCCGGCTTCCCGACAGAGACCCGCGGCGGTGCGGGCAGGCTGCGCCCGCAGGAGCTGCCCAGGCGACCGGGGCTGGCGGGACCCCCCGACCCCGTCCCGTCCCGTCCCGTCCCGTCCGGCCTCGATCGCCGCAGCGGGGCCCCTCTCTCCCCATCGGCCCCCACCGGGGGAGGGCGGGGCTTCAGGCTGTCGCTCCATCCGCGGGATCGCCGGCGCAGCCAGTCAGCGCCCAGAAACCCGCGCAGCGCCCCGCCCCGCCGGCCCGCCCTCCCTCCCCTTTCTGGCAGAGCCGAGTGACTAATTTCTGTCATATGACTGTGACACCGAATGGAGTCGGGCGGGCGGAACTAGCCGCGGCGAGGGGACGGCGCTGCGCGGAGCCCAGCGCCTCGGCGGCGGGGGCTCAGCGGCGGCGCCCCAAGATGCCGCCTACCCTGTTCCAGAAGCTCTTCAACAAGAAGCACGGACTGATCTCTCCGGCCAGGGACGCCCGGGACGATTGCGTCTTCAGGTAAGTGGGACGGGGGGGCCGGCCCTCCTTCCCCCCCGACCCAAACTTCTTGCGCCCAGTTTCCTGCCGACCTCCGCCGCCCACCCTGCTCCGGAGAAGGGCGGGCGAGCGGGAGGTAGCCCCCCTTCCCCCTTCGGCAGCCGCCCGTGCTGCAGCGGGGCCGCTCGCCGCGGTTTCCCCGCTCTCCTCAGCCCCGCGCCTACCGCTGGCCCCCGGGGTCCGTCCCCCCCTCGCCCCGCCGCGGGAGCCCCGTGTTGTTCCCGCTGCGGGCCCCCTCAGGCGGGCGTTGGGCGGGAGCCTTCCCCCCCCTCACACACACACACACACACCTCGCCGGGGCCGCCACGTCGGGACGGCCGCGCTGCCTCCTCAGCGGCTGCCTCCCCTCCCGGGGGCCGCCTCTCCTCAGGGCTGGGCCGAGCCTCCCCCTCCCCTCAGGGCGGCCCCCTCACAGCGCGGTCGTGTCTTCTCCCCCCACCCCGGGCAGCCCGCTGCGGAGCGGGGATCAGCCCCCCCAGCTCGGCCCCCATCGTC
>NW_010973092.1:2438715-2460875 GCF_000737465.1 Haliaeetus leucocephalus
GGGGGGGGGGGGGGAAGGGAAAACGTGAAGTTTTGGCCGCTGCCAAGAGAGGTGTAGGGTTTCTGGTGAAATTTGTCATGCTCTAACCGCAACAAAACTGGATCCGCCGAGAGGTGCCAAGCTCAACACGGGCAGGCAGGAAAGGGAGACCTTTCCCTGCCCACTCGAGTCGGGTGGGCTGCCGGAGAAGCGCGGCCGTGGCGGGGGGTCACGAAACCCCTCGGTGGGGTTTCGGTTGGCGGCTCGGGTTCGCTGTCCTGCGTGGGGGACTCGGTGCGGGGAGAGGGTTTGCTTGGGCTTCTGCGCCGGGGCCTAGAAATGACCCAGGGCCTCCTCGGGGAGTTAGTTCGTGTGGAAACAGGTAGTTTTTGTGGCTGTAAAATAAGTGTTGTTGCACGAGCAGGATAATGACTACGCTCGAAAGCGATGCAGTCCGCGTCCTGGCTGGCGTAGCGAAGAGGTAACCTGCAAAATCGTTTCAAAGGGTAGAGTTTGCGACTTGGATGCAAAGACGGTATGCTTCGTTAGTAAGAGTTAGGCGCTTCTTGAAACACTTCTAACAGTGTGGTAAAGCTCTCCTCCCACCCGCTGTCTTCAAATTTATTGCCTACAAATGATCAGCCCTTGGGTTGCTCTGTAAAGGGAGATCTCTGACTGATGGGCTTAATTTTATGTGTAGGATATTCCTTTTAGCTGTAGTGATACAATTTAGCAATTTAGGTGGTTAATAGTATATCTGCAGTAATTTAGGCCTCACAGTTTTCACAGAATATTGATGGGTCTTTTTGTGTCTTTATGGAGTGAGGACACGCTCCTGGACGTTACCTGAAATCCAGTGCTTTAACTCTAGCGCACACCTTTTAAAGACACTGCTCACAGCTGCTCACACATCTTTCTGCCGTTTACTGCAAAGGTGTTTCCTTTTTTTAATTATCTTTTCTAAGAGATGAAACATTTCAATGATGTCTGTGTCATCATCTTATTTTCTAAATGAGCTTAATACTGGGGTCAGACCCCTTGGTGGGGAAGGGGCGCTAGGACTGCTCTGTATAATTGCCTTGCCTTTTCCAACCCTGTTAAAAACATTTGTTAGTGATGGATTTGTATAGAGACTGGTGGTTAATTCGACAGCTGCAGTGCAGACCCTGGGACAGAAACGTGGGGATCTCCCCTCTGTTGAAAGGAGAGAGAGTCAGTACTGGCAAGGTCTCTTCTTCCCTCTTCACCTGCATCGTTCCGTGCCAAACTGGATGTGAAATTTAAAAAAAGACGTGCCACTCTGTCTGCTCTTACCTTTCTCTGTTTATGTAGTGCTGTTTCACTTTGTGATGTGAACTGTCAACAGGTAACTAGTGAATTTGCGGTTAATTTCTTTTTGGCGGACCCACAGGTATAAAATCCCAGGAGGCGGCTGATGGTTCTGACTGAGACTCTGGGTGTGGGTGGGAGACCCGGCTCTTGCGCAGGAGAGCCAAGTATTTTTTGAAGACTAATACAGATGCCCTCTAGGCATGTTGCCTAAGGGCTGCTTTCATTTTCCAAATGGGGATAAGTCTTTAGTTAATTCTTACTATGTATGGTCTTATCAGTTACTGGTGAAACTTTTGGATAATACACAAAATAAAGACCGTTATTTATTACAGCTGGGTCTTTAGAGACTGGAAAGAAGCACTCTGGATTTTTAGGCTGTTTCTGGTTCCAGTAAACCTGAAGGCAACAGCCTTATCAATTTCATTGGGGCAAGGTTATGTTTATGGATTGATATATTATTATCTGCTTATATTCTAAATAACAGAACATTTTCCAGATATTCTGAGGGCTGACTCAGAATTACTTCTGTCTGTCTTCACTTTGAAAGCTTTGTCCTCTTACTGAGAAGATTGTGTAGAACAACCATTTAAAAAAAAAGTAAATTCTCTTACTATATTTTGTGAATAATACATACTTAGAGAGAAAAGCCCAACTACTCTGGCAGTGACATCAGTATAGCAGAACATTTAAGGATGATTTTGATGCTCATTCTTTTTTTGACTATGAATATATTTTGCATTTCTGTCAGGCTTATTGTGAAAATTTACCAGGACATAAATTCTATTTAATCTGAGCTTACACGGTTTCAAAAATAAAACTATGCTTTTCAGGGGAAATGTATTTTGTTTAGTTGTTGGTTGGTTTGGTTTTGGTTTTTGTTTTTGTTTTTTCTCCTGCCCAGAATCTCTTTCTGTGCTGTGGGTGTGTGAAATTTTATGAGTCTGGGTCTAGCCAGACTGTGTAAAATCTTTCAGAACTAGGTGCTGGAGAGGTTAACAGTTCTAGTGATATGACCAGTAAGTTAGCAACTCTAAAGTGTTTGCTGATGTACCAGTTTGCCTTTTTTTTTTTTTTTAATATATATATATGTAAAAGCAGTTTATTTTACAGAACAAGACTTAGGTAAATCACAATAGATCCAGTACATATTAGTATTTTAGCTCTGAAGTTTAACCAAGGGCAATTGGCAGCCTTGGCCCTTAGACTGAAATCTCTCAGTACAGCTCGACATTCACATTGTGAGCAAATATATTCAAAATTTTAGTAGTAAAATCTGTTTACAAGAAACACAAACACCTCCAGGTATTCTAGAGAAGAGACAAACCCTTAAGTTCCAAGGTGTAGTGTACCCGCTGTCAACTGCAAATAATACTCACGTGAGTGGATTTTCCCTGAGGGCAACTTTTACTATAAATAGGAGCTCGTGGCCATATTGTAGCATCTGGCACTGGCGGCTGCTGGTGACAGGAGAGCTCAGCCCAGGCTTGGGCTGTTACAGTTATTAGGAATATGAGATTTCAGATATGTTGTTTTCTAGAATTTCAGAATCAAAGTATTCCTGTTGTAAAAATATGTAAAGCGGTTAACATGAGTTGTGTGCGATACATGTCTAAAATGTATATGCACTTTTAAATAGCAATTAAATGAACCCTGTTCCAGAATTTTCTGATCAATTTCCCCAGTAAAATGGAAACAATCTTACAAAAACTTCCTTAAACTAAGCAGAAACCATGCATTTCTGCTAAATATGATGTGGGCACACAAAGTATTCCACTGCACATTTACATTACTGACTGCCACAGATACCAATTTCGAGCTACTATTTCTTTTCTGGCTTCCTAGGGGTCTGCTTGAGAGCTTTGGAGAAGAGGGAGCTGCTAAACTACTGGTAACTCAACTAGCTTTTTGTTCTTCAAAATGGGCTCAGCAGAATGAGCCCAAAGCTCAGTAAATTACTGAGAGGTCTCAGGCTTTGTATCTTTGTTGTTAAGATATGTGGGCAGTAATTCCAATGGTAAATACAGCTGTAAGGACTGCAGGAGAGTGTGTCTGTTGAGATAGTAATTGGGCTTGGAGCACTATTAACCTATTGCTGAGGGAGGGGGATGGTCCTGTAATACTGAATTATGGGACTGGCACGTTTTGGGGTTGTATGTAAGGGGGAAAGTCGGTGTTTCTTTCCATCTTATGTATGAAGTTCAAATACTTGTTCCCTTGTATCTCTATATATACTTCCCACCTAGCTGGGGGTTAGAGAGATTATTAGTTAGGAGTTCTTTTTACACTACAGCTCAATAAAAGTTTCAGTGTCTCTCTTTTTTTTTCTTTTTTTTCTTTTTTTTAAATCTGCGGAGCTCTAAAGAACCATCTCACCCCGAGGGGCATTCCACCAATGTTTGCAAACTGTTTTGCTCTTGTTAAAGCACCTGTTGTAGAGGTACAGCTGTGTGGTAATTGTTCAAGCTTGAAAGAACCCCTTCCAGTTTCGAGTCTTACCAACGGTGTGGAGTATCTCTGGGCACATTCTTCCTTTAGGGGTTTGCTTTGGTTATCTGGGTATTTCTGAGGATGAGCGCAGTTTTCCAAGTGGGAAGATACAGGAATAAATAACTTCAAACGTTCTTTACATTATTTATGGAGAAGGCCATTTTCGGTCATCCTGGAAACATGTTTTCTTGGGGTCTTTCTCTAATACTTGCTGCTCCTTTATTGAGAGAGTAATTTGCCAGGTTCCTAATATATGAAAGGCCTAAGGCTGGCTGCAAAGTAGTATTTCCTGAAATCTGTCTAGGCAAGCATCCCCCATTAGCCCAGACGCTTTCTATTTTCCATGGCAGTGACTTTAAATGGTATCCTGAGATTTGTTTCCTTTCACATAATTTTTGGCAGCGGGATTCATCAAGGGAATTGCAATAGACCTAGAGCTGGAAATGGGTAGCATGATACAAAGATGCTTCATGAGCCAGCTCCTATACAGAGCTATTGTTCTTGCACAGTAAAAAATGCTATATGCTGTCTTACAAAGGCATAATTGCTGCTTGAACTAGGAGCTAATTTCTTGAAATAAACTGCGAAGAGACTCGGAGACATCTAACGACATGTAGCTGGGGACTTTTTAAAGTGGAGGCTGGAGTAAGGTGAAGGAGGAACATGAAAGTTGTCTTTACATTGATTTTTCCAGTCCAAGTTTTACCCACAAAACTTCTTGGTAAGTTTTCACATTATTTCTGAATGGCTAGCACTGACGTAGATGATGTAGTATTGTTACAGGGACTGTTTAGTGTTTGTTCCTCCTGTGCTCAGAGCAGGGGTAACCACCACAGATTGCCATGTTGCTTTCCATTTTTAAGGTATGGATTCATGAGATGCCAAAGGAGTTCAGAGCCAGCGGTGTCTGGACACTGTAGTACCATCAGGTTTGTGAGAGAGCTTAAAAAGTTGAACTGAGAAAACCACTGCCAAAACTCTTATCGAATTAACCTTCCACAGCAAACAAGGTATCTCACTCCACCCAGTGAAAGGCTTTTCTGTCAACGGCAGGTAGCTTTGTGTACAGCCTGGCTGAGCCCAGGGAAGCAAATCTCTTGCCAAACCGTGTCAGTCCTTGTGAGCAATACAGCTAGTAAATTCACTATCCTAGCAGCGCCGCATAAGGCTTAAAGCTGTTCCTCAGCAGTGCTGTCAATGCGTCAAGCCAGTCTGACCAAAACCTGCTATTAATGAAATAGTGTGTTTTGTTATTTGTTCACTGCTGACATTCTCCAAGTCTTTCACCAATAGTTGTAAAACTCCTGGAATTTCACCACCTCAAAGTCTATCTTCAAAAAGAGCTTTAGCAGGACTTCATTTTGTAATAGCTCCAGCTTTTCATCTTTTCCAGTTATCTGATGAATTTAAAAAGCTTTTATCCCATAATTTTTTAAGATTATTCAAATTCTGAAACATCCAAATTGTTCTTCTGTTTTTATTAAGTTCATTTCTGCCTTTTAGTGACCCTTAAGTTTTGTTTTTTATAAAAAAATTAATCTCTCCTGTAGTATCTCTGGAAGAGTTTTTGGCTTTTTGGTTGCATTCATTAGCTTGAGTGTAGCAAGTTCTAGTAAATATTTCACTTTGATTTATGTGGATTTTTCTCTATCACTATGATGACTTTGGCCTGTATTTTGAAGTATATTGCTGTTTTCTAAAGTACTTCTTCTTGCCAAATCCTGTTTTGCATTTCCTGTCATCTGAGCTTTTATGTACCTTCAGTGTTTTAAGTCAGCTTTCCTCTTGGAAGCAGAGACATATGAATTAATGGGTTCCAGTAAGCACCTCTGGAGCATGGAGAACGTTTTGACAATTTCTGCTGAAGGGGCCACTCCCCAAGCCCTCCCTGACACCGCTCTGTATGTCTCCCAAGTGCTTCTCCAGGTAGGCATGTGTTGCTGCTGAAAGATCCAGCATGTCCTTGAAAATTCTATGCTAGCTCTGAATAAGGCAATGCTGCAAGCTGGGTCTGTACAGTGGCTAAGTGAGCTGCAAAGCAGAGGGTTGGCGATCCAGCCACTGATTGTTATTTACTCGTATTATCGTCAGATCCAAAGGAATTAACTTGGATAAGTACCCGCATCGGGCTAGGTGCAAACGCAGAGAATAACCAAATAATTTGAAAACCGTTGGGGTGCTTGTGCCTACCTGATTTTGTGCCTTGGAAAATTTTCCTCTGCCCTGGTGGGAACATACCCTGCCTAGCCCTTGCTTTGCTTCAGGTTCTTCCCATCGCCAGTGGAACAGGGAGCCTGAACAGTGGAGTGGAAAAAGTCCTCTTCTGCTCGTTTTTTTTTTTCCTCTACTTTTTTAGAAGCAGGTAAAGATACAAAACGAGCTAACACACAGGTTAAGGGTCACCCTTACTGCCTTTCCTACTGGCATCTCCCGTGGTAGTTGGGATCTTGCGGTGACTTGAGAACTCGGCGTCACGAGGTCACGCTGCCCTTCGTGGACATCACGAGGTCGGTGCCATCAGCGCGCGCTCAGCTTCCTCCCAGCCTGCAACATCTCTTCCTCCCCCTGGGACGGCACGGGTTGTCTGATGACGGCCTGCAGTCCTCTGCCTCGCCAAGCTGCCCTTGGAACAGTCGCTTTCTTGGTTCCCCTTCCAGCTTTTCAACTCCTTCCTCTAAGTTAGAAATGTTTTTCAGGAGAGGCTGGAGTGAGTGAATCGCGTGGTGTCCTTTTACCACCGGGATCTCTGCTGGTTAGGCCTTCGGGCTGTGGTTCTAGTTTGGATCTTGCCAGCTGATCAGGTGAATCCTTTGATTTTTACTTGAGTTTTTCTTGAATTTCCGATTGTATGTGCTGGACAAGGAAGTGTGGCAGTTTTCCCTCTGGATGGCATGGATGTTCTCTGTCCTCTTCCCCATGGGTTTGATCCAATGTGGCTGAGACAGACCCTGCTCCCATGCTTGTTCTATGGAGACAGAGTGAGCTGGCCCATCGTCTCCACAGTGGGAGAAAGAGTATGTTGACTTCTTGCCGTGGTTTCTGCGTGTCCGAAAATGTATGTGTATGTATACTAGAGTAAAAATGCTTCTTTACACTTGGGTTACACTGGCAAGTGTTGTAAGAAGGTGTTTCTGCAAACTTAAGGGTACTGATCTTTTCCCCTCCTCCTCCAGGTGAGGTCATAGGTGTATGAAGATGTGCCAAGACCATGGGGTGTATGTACATGTTTGTCCACTGTGAGGTCTTCTCCTTTTCTGAAACATTTCCACCATTCGTTTTCTGGTGACTGAAGGTGTGTTTACATGTCTCATGTTGTAAACCTTGTTCTCTTGGGATGATCGGCTCCTCTGGTTGACTGATGAATTGTCCTCCTTGTGTTTTCAAAGGGCTTTATCCTTTTCTGTGTGTACGCTGCTGAGTTCACGTATGCTCATGGTGACAGCTTGGATGAATTCAGGCTTCTGTTCTGGAATAAACTGGTCCAGTGTGACTTGGAGTCTGAAACTTGTTTTGTAATTTTGTCTGAATGCTGGAGGTGACCACTTTAGAAGCATGTTTTACGAGTGGAAAGTAACGCACACGGTGGTTTCATGCTCAGAGGCTGTGTTCCCTCCTATTGCTACATCTGGAGCAGAATGTCTGCAAGATCACATGTTCGTGAGTAACCTTAGGAAAAATGCAGAGCTCACTTGCAGCAGCGAATCCACAGCGTGGTTGTGCTGGGCTTCCAGAATCGGCCAAGAGCAGAATTTGCCTCTGAGGACTTGAAAAATTTTGTGTTTGTGGTATAGAGAGAGAACCTTAATCTATAAAATATCTGCTGGAGGAAAAAAAAGTTGTGCCCATTAAAAACAGGAAGTAATTTTATTCATCTGTAAATGACTTGCTAATGCACCAGCTACTCCACCTTACCCTGAGTAGTGACAGAATTCATGTATGGGAAACACTCCTTTGGAAAAACTCATTTGCACAAAATACGCATGCGATTCTGCTGTGCCTAAGGAATGTGACCATAATGATTACATTCAAAAGGGGCAGTCCCCTCTGCAGGATTAATCACTTATTTCTAAAAATAAATGCCGAAATGTGTTCTGCTCCAAAGAAGTGTGAACAGTTACTGTGTAGTCTTTGTATCAAAAAGGATTTACTTATTTTTACAACAATGCGTTGTGCTGTTGCTTGGTGCTCCACCAAAGCTTTTAATTGAGGTAATTCTGCACGTTTGCGTAAGAAGTATGACCTTTTTCTTTTCTGGAATCGATAGCTTCTGTAGATACTATTATTCAGAATACAATACACTGCAGAGAAACTTGTTCAAACATGTGAATTGCAGCACAAAACACTACACAAACTGCATATAGAATATCAGCAGTGTGTGCATATAGCATGCATCCACGAGTACAATGTGTTTGTACGAAGTTTTCTGTCTTTTCTGAAAAGGTAATTTCATAGCCCTTACCAAGTGATTAAACTTTTGGACTTAAACAGTTTGACTACATGTAAAAGCTCTTTATTTTAAACAGTCTTGCCTGGTGCTTTTGGGGTGATAATCTGGGTATCCTCCAGCTTTTGTGTATTATTTATCTTTGAAACTTTGAAAGAACCCCCCATTTCGTATGGGTGAAGGACTCTTTGCCTTGATGCCAGCTTAGTAACAATGAGCTCAGCTGTAGACAGCCCCTGTCCGCTTCAGCCTCAACAAGTGAACAGTCCAACATCGGTTGTATCATGAGTGCAGACCTGGGAGGCAGCCTTTGCTGAAAGCAGCGATCTTGAAGCATGGAAATGATCCATGACACGCCACTGATCCTGCTCTGTTTCTCCAGGATGTTTCCACAACGTTGTCAGCAGTGATTTTGGCCTAAAATGAGTAAAATACATCACAGAAGCAATCGTATTTCCTTTAACATAGTTACTGTTTGTGCCTTGCACGTTCATGGTATTTGATATTCCTCCAGATCCGTGTGTGCCTCGTTAGCAGTGTCTTCAAATGTTTTTCCCTTGCTCCAGCCAAAATGTCAACAAAACATAAAACTTCGAACAGTACCACAAACCCTCTACCCTTTCAGTTTGTGTGATATATAACTGGAAAGAAACAGCAGCCAAATTACAGTTCTCTGCCATCTGTTTTAGTTGATAAATGAAGAAACTTTGAGCGCAGTTCAGCCCTTACTTTAGGTCCTGGCATTGTGCCCGTTTAAGCCAGAGCAGTATCTTCACCCCGGTTCCTGTGTCATTTTCCACTTTGAGAGAGAAGGTATATTTTTTGTTTGAGCATTGGCCATGGGAGCAATTGCTTTGCTATATGCTTTCTTTGGTTTTTATTTTAGCCTCGGTACCTATGGAAATGGTGGCTCACACAGTGCTGCGCTGGGTCTCACACTCCCCTCTTAGTAATTTCTAAACCTTTTGATCGACTTCAGTTGTGTGTGGTGGAGAATGCGAGAACAGAAGTCTGAGTGAGCTGAGTTTCTGTAACTTTAGTGAAAATCCTCCATGTGCTGTTGGGTGCCTCCTGCCCATTGTACCGCTACTGCCTAATGCTCCGCTGTACCCGTGGAGCTCTGAGTTGTCCACACCTCATCGTGTTGCTCTTTCCAGTCAGCGTGTCAGAAGAGACATGGAGACATGGCCAGAGTATGGCCATACTGGAAGAAGACAGTAGACATGTGGCTTCATAGCTTCCTCAGGGAACAGCTATGTTGTAACCACAAGAAAGGCCAGTCCTGCACTACTGTGAATACCAGAATATCAAAATCTGTTTGTTGAATTATTCTGCTTTCTAGCTAGTACTGAAACACACACCGTCTACTACATACCCACATTTCTCTTGCCTCATGCATTCCTTGCACAGCTTTGTCCCAGGGAAAAAAAGGCCTCCAAAGACTGTGGACTCAGCACTTAGTTTGCTATGTTTGGGGGTAATTATGAAAGAGGATGGTAAATCGGAAGGAATCATGTGTGAGCAATTAGCTGAGAAATGAACTATTAAACAGGAATGAGATTCTTGTTGGGGTTTTTTTGCGCCCCCGACCCCCCAGCAAAGACCTACCTAGAAAATGTTCTTGCCATTTGGAGAGTCGGCTGAATGGTTTGTTTACTCCTCGTCATGAAATTTCATACCAGAAATTGGTAGAAAAATGCTGTTAGTTCAGGTGTTAATGAAAAATACGTGCAGGTGATAAGCTGTGTGGTTGTGTGTGCAGGGAACAGTGGCTGCAAAACATGGGGTGAGCGCACTCTCCTTCTCAGAAGCTTGTTCTAGTTGAATGACATTATCTGAACATCTGAGAAGCTGTTAAGGAAGAAGTCTGCCAGAATTTTCTTGTTCCTACAGGAAAAATAACAATAGTACCCCCTCCTAAGACAGAGTTAAAGAAATGCCTCAAATGTTAGGACAGTGAATTGGCTTACAGTGTTAACTGTGTTTCTATTTAAAGGCAGCCCAAACTCTGACATACAATTTAAATAGAAAAAGGTGGTTGGTTTTTTTTTTTTCAGTACTTAAACATATTTCCAGTAACTCACAGCAGCTGAAATTACTCCGCTTTCTTAGTAGAAGAGGAAATTGTTCCACTGTCAGCATGGAGGGCTAAGAAGCTGTGAAAATGAGCATACTGGTTTCTTAACTACGTGTGTTTTCTAGTCATACAAGAGATGCTAATCATGAACTCATGACTTCTTTTTTTCCAAAACAGGCATAATTAAAAGTATAGAATTTAAAAAAAAAATCAAAGCAACTTAAAATAAATTCTTATGAGATGGTAAGAGAATTATATCTTTATATAAACAGAAAGTTTATCAAACTCTTTATCAGATAAGCAAAAATATCACTTTGGTATAAGACTGATTTAATGTACTTGCTTTAAATTTTAGTGGTTTTTTCACAGTATCTTATGTGCAGTTATCTTCAAATGAATTGTTTTGGTTTGTCTGAAAATGTATCTGTTTTAAAATGTGACATCAGATTCTCTTTTTTAATTGAAGAATGCTCACAGAACTGCTAGATAGCTTGTGTTTGTGTGTTGTGTAAGACTTTTTTCACATTGGGGTCAGAAGGTAAGACGCCAGGTATTAGGTTTTTTGTTTGTTTGGGTTTTGGGGTTTTTTTGCCCACCTGGATTTCGTATATATTCATTTAAAGACTGGTCTTTTCTATTAGTAGCTAGCAGGACAAATCAGCTAAATTACACTCAGAGCTGACATTAGTCCACACCCACACTGGAGAAAAAACCATGCAAGATAAAGTAAAATTCGCTAATGGCAATAGTTCTTATCTGTATGGATAGACGAAACAGAGGAAAATAAAATGTACAGGGAACAGGGAGTTTGACAAGACTGTTTGTATATAAAATTTAAAAAAAAATGAGAAACTTAGAAATGAAGGCAAATACAAAATGACCCAGTCTTATAAAGTCCTCAGCATCCTCAGTGTAACTCATTGGGGTTTAAAGCCTTTCGGTGCTGCAGCCTTGAGTTTCACTAAGGGATATTTATGCTGGAAGAAAAGAGATCCTAAGAGCAAGAAAGACCCTACTCTCAGATCTGTCTCCTATATGTATATATACATGTGCATGTGTGTGTCTGTATACATATATATGTATATTTCAAAATACACCCAGATGCTTTTGTGTCATGGCTCTGAGTGTAAGTGCACCTCTGTAAATTACAGTAATTGAAAGACCATAAAGCAAAAGCCTACCTACCTTGTTCCAGCAGAGTGCTTGACTGTTGCCTTTGTAGTAAGGTCTTTTGTCTTTCCCCCAGCAGTGAGATGGATAAATTCAGTGTATGCGTATGCTGTGTAGACAAACCTAAATTGTTTTGATATAATGCTGGACAGACTCATTGCTTTGTAGATCAGAACCATGGTTCTAAGATTTTTGTCTTAAGATTTAGGGGGGGGTCATAGGTGCTGTATAAATATAAGCTAAGATATTAGCAACAGAAGAGGTGGAGAGACTTTTGAAAACTATAATCTTTATTTTCTTTCACTTTTTCTTGTCCTCAAGAAAAGATTGTTCCCTGCCTTCATCATCGCAGTGCATGCAGCCCTAGAGGAGCTGGAGACCCCCACTTCTGTATGTGTCGATGGAGAGAAGGGCCCGGGGCTGGTGGGTGGTCCAGCTCCGCCTTCTGCATAGTGGCAGTAAAGCAGAGGGGAAAAGGGTGCAGTGGGCTTTTATTTGGCAGGTATAACAGCAATGATGACAGTACAGAAAATGAAAGTCAGGCTGGAAATGCTGGGTGTGAAGTGAGTGCAATGAGCATGAAGTGGTAGCGTTTTTGGAGTTGCCCTGTGTTCAAGAAAGATACAAAGGTACGTGTGCAAGTGTAGTGGGAAGCAGTTGGATGGTGCTGCTGTGATTTAATGCATACGTTTTACAGGATTCTTTCTGCTTGGTATTCTCTGCTTCTCGTAATGTTCTCCCTCATCATCACTGTCCCTGTTGTTTGGTGCTCTGCTTTGGAAACCAGTATTTACACTCATGCACACACAAAGAGAGAGGAAGAAAAGAGTTAAAGCCCAGCTCACTTTCCCTTCCATTTTTCTGTTCTCTTCTTAGTTTTGTCCTGTCTGAGACCTGCAGTGCTGCCTCTCCTTTCTGGAGGTTTCCCCTGGGTGCTGTACCATCCCCTCCTCCTCCTGCCACAAGCAGTAGGGTGCATCCTGTTTGGGGTTACTGCTGTGTCACTTCAAATGACATGCGCTAGCATGAGGAGGGGAAAGGGAAAGGAAGAGCCAAGTGAGCGATTATTTTGCCAACAGCTCCTTCCACAAAAAAAAAAAAAAAATCCAACAATACAGCCCAGTCCAAAATGTCCTGGTGGCATTGACAGCTATTGCTGGCCAGCACGTGAGCCTTTCTTTCCTGTTGATGCAGCAGAATAAATAGCTTCATGTGGTGCTGTTACTGGTTCACAGCAGGATACCTGCAGCACTAGGCTTCTTTGAGTTCCCACATCTTACAGATGCTTGTGTGGACAGGCTAAATAGGGAGAAAAAAGATGAGGCAAGAAAATGCTTTTGAATGAGAAGGCAAAGCTGAGTCTGCCACTCCATAGGAATGAGAGGAAACAATAAATGTTTTTTTTGTACATGTTAGAATGTGGTACGTGAACTACAGAAGATGCAAGAGCTGATGTGGAGCTGATGGGAGCTAGTCAGAAATAGCTTGTTCTGCTGCAACCCCAGGAGAATCCTTCGTGGAGTCAGGGAGGAGTTGCCCCAGCCACATCTGTTGGCAAGCTGTGTTGGCTGGGAGTGGCTGGAACTACATTCTCATCAAACCTACTACCACTGGCAAAAAGGGATTTATTGAACATACACTAAATATATGTATAGATCTTGATTAAGTACAACCTCTCCGAGTGGAACAATGTAGGTTTTATCAAGTGTTTCTGTTGATTCTGTGAGCTGTGAGGCAGAGCTGGTTTGGACTCTGTGTTCATGCTCAATCCCGTGATAAAGAAGGTGTGTGTTTGGAGTGAGTTTTGGTGCTGATACCCAGGGAGTACACGCTGAGCTGAACCTGCAATTTCTTTATCACAGACCAAGATTTTAACAGTAAAAAAAAAAAAGCCATGTGGACAAATAGGGGCTGTTTTCAGCTGGTGCTCAGAGCTTGCATGTATCTGTCTTGTGGAGTTTTTAGTAAGACTTGACCAGTTCAGCTGTTTTGCATGGAAAATCCCTCTAGATGGATAGTTGTGTTTAAAAGCTTATTTTGTTTAATGACCACAGGCCAATGGCCAGTCCTACACTGTATTTTCCATTCCTACTGTTCTTAGAAACCCAAGACTGTGAGCATGTAGCGAGACTTAGAAAACTGAAGTGGCCAGCAGAAAATCTGAGTACAGAGTTCAGTATGGCAGTGAGCAAAGCACTCCACTGCAAACCCAGTAGAGCACTTTGTTAAGCTTGGTTTAAAGATTGAACAGCTCCTTCAAAATCAGAGGGACCACTAGCTGGCTGACAGCTAAAAGTGTGCTTAAGTGCTGTTCTGCTTTGGGGAACCAAAGTATTCAGGACCTCACAGTTTTAGTGCACTTGTGTGTTAGGTGCCAGGCTGTTCCATTATTCTGGCAGTCTGTATTTTTTTGCAGATAGTAAATGAAGTTGTATGGACATGTGGCTTGTTCAAGCATCTGATTTTTATTTGTCCTCATGTCCTTATGAGTTACATAAAAGTGAAGTCAAGCAATGTCTTTAGTGTCTGCTCTATATAGATCTACCTGAAATAGTTTCGGGTCACCTTTGCATGCTTAATTTGGAAAACAGTTGAGCAGCATGACTCTTGCCTTGGAGAATTGAGTAGTCTAGGCTCCTCACAGTAGTCTTGGGGCTCTTGCAGTATCTGCACAAATCAAGATCTTGTCCCTTCCGCAAATTAAGTAGGGGCCCGTTCAACTTGTAGAGCCAGTAAGGGAGGGATGTTCAGTCCACGGGTTGGAGCCAAGTTGGAAAAGTCTTCCCTCCTGAAAAGCAGTTGTAGGATAGATCCAGTCCACCTAGATATTCATTAATGTTATTTGGCAGATCTATGAAAGTGTTCTTAATTGTTTCTGGTTCAGAGCCTGGCAGCAGTCTTGAAATGCAGCGAACTTCCTGGTTAGTAGTTTTGAGGGTTAACTAAGGGGAACGGTTAGTTAAAGGCTCCCAGGCACAGAGCTGTCACAGAAGCAAGTAACCGCTCTGCGTGCCGTTGCGGAATTGTGCCAAGCATCGCGTTGGACTTTTGAAGGCGTTGGAGGATGCTTAGATCGTAAGTGACAAACACAGTGGTGTCAGACAGTCGTTGATTGATGGGGGGTATCCATCATTAGCATTCACGGGGTATCGGTATAAATGAACATCACGTATGGGTAGGCCAGACTGGGATTTCATTCCATAGATACTAATTTGTTATACTTGTTTGTACTATCATCCTCTGTCTTTAGTTTGCAGTTGTTCCTGTGTAACTGAGATGGGGTTTTGGTGAAATCTGAGGGGGGAATAAGACTGAGTCAGCACTCTGCTTAAGCCATGTGCTTTACTTTAAGCATGTAAGTAGTTTCATTGCTCCCAACGAAACTGCTCATGTGCTTAGCATTAGGCATGTGTTTTAAATAAGTTGCTGATCCAGAGTCTAATTTTTTTTTTTTAGGAGAACCTACACAAATGAGGAGGGTAAGACTACAAACACACAATATTTAAAATGCTACAAATCAAAGGTTTAAGGTAGTATTCTTCAGGAAAAAAGCTTTTGGCATTTAATGCATTTTAGTGACACACTGAGCTTAAATGTCACCTTTGTTGGAAAAATGATCATCATCTGTTAATTTTATGTGACTGTCCTGATAAATGACCTAGCAGCAAGCTAAAGTTCACTGTAGTCCTCTACACCACCAGGCTTTAGACTGAAAGCAGCACTTTGGGATTATCCCTATGTCAAACCTCGGTTGAACAGAGTACATATAATTAATTGTCTGCCAGCTTTTCCTATTACAAATATACACAGTTTGTGAAATTGGTTTACCATGTGCTGAAAATTTCTTTGATATTTTTAAAAGCCTGTTGCTATGGCAACTGGACCCCATAACAGAAAAGCTTTTTAGTAAAAAGAAGGCTAAGAATTTCAGTTAACAACCAAGAATAAAGCCATAGCAAAATAGCTTGTATTCTTTTTTCAAAAGCAAACAAACAAACCCCAGAAGAAAGCATGGTATCCTGAAGCAGCTTGGACCTGGATTACCAGATGGAAGGGCACACCCTGCTCACAGGGCTTCGGAGCTCGGCCGGGAAGCTCACACTGTGAATGCTCAAGCCAGTCTCGGCTTTTACGGTGGAGGATAATCAGGGAGTTCACAAGCGTCTTGCTCCGAAATAATTCACATGTCTTTTTTTTTTTTCATATGGAAATGTTGAAGTGATTTGATGGTTTGGCTTATAGGCAAGGAAACATGAGTTTTGCTTCTCAGAACTGGATGTCCCCTTTGTGCTTTGCTAATACAGAAACTGGCAGAACAGGCATTACTTTTTCTTTGACGTTGGGGCTTGCAGCCCTGTTTCCTTGTGTCTCATGACTGAGTGAATCAACACCTAATTAAACAGTCACATGAGGGACAGAGTAAAATGCTGCTCAGGCACTGATCATTGTGAATCTTTGGAGAATAACTACTTACATCTGTCTTCCTCCTTCTCCAAGGAACCCTGAACAGCTGCAGCTTGGCTTTTATTTCCCCCCCCCCCCACCAAGGGAAAAAAGATCACGTAAATGTTGGCTAAAGCAATGGTGTCTGTACAGATAAGTGAGAGCTGGGGTAGGGGGAAGAGAAGACTTGGAAGTACTGGACAAAATCTTGAGACATTGGAATGATTTGAGTTTGTGCTGGGGATGACGTAGCTGAAAGCCTGAAGTTGTAGTCCTTGTGCATTTGACGTTCCTGGTGATTTAACTGAAAAGGTGACGTTGGGCAAGGAAGTACAGTAAGCTCTTTGGAGTGGTCTGGGGGGATTCTCGATATTTTTAATATTAGTTGTAATTTTTTTGCTTGCAGCTCTTCATGAAGGGTCCGTAACAATTGGTTTCCATCTCTGTGTGGCAAATACTTGTGTGGAGATTTATTGGGCTCTCAATTATCACTGAGTCACAAGTGCAGCCACCTTAATCAATTACACGGACGTGGCCTACAGCCAAGGAATGCTCAAAACCCCATGCCGCCTGCTCGTGCTGTATGACTTTCACCGCCAAGGCAGTACTACCCCCCCCCCATAAAACTCACGAAACAAGTATTACAGGATGTTTTAATCAGGGTAAGCAGATGGCTCCCTCCACCCTGACACAGCAGTGGGGTCCCAGGTAGCGCGAGGGACGTGCTGAGCTGGGCAGCAGATGCCTGGGTCTACAGCGGGCGGTTTTACTGCCCTGGCGCTGGAGGTAGCGGTGGTTTGGGTGCTTCCATGGTGCAGTATTTCCAGGCTGAAGATATCCACCAGGGGTCATCCTGGCCTGCCTGGTGCAAGGCTGGTGGGTTTCGGGGCTGTCCTCGGTCCCGGCGGGGATCCCCTGCCTCCTGGGACCTTGGGCAGAGCATGGCCCAGCACCGCTCCCCCACCCTGGCACAGCTCACAGGTTAAAAAGCATGACGTAAAAAAAATGTAGCTGTTTGCATTCTAGTCTTTTAGCCCTTAACAAGTTACTTATTTCTTCATCTATCCATCTGATAAAAAAATGCTTCTTTAGATGTGTTTACTCGGTGTTGGTGCAGATATCACATGGCATGTCAGGTGTAGCACTAGCAATTTGTTGATGCACCTTGCAGCTTTTTTTTTTTTTCTGTATCTCCTGAAGTAATGTTTTGAGAATCTTGGTTTTCACTTGTGTAAAAAGAAGAAAACAAAACTGCCATAGTCCTTACAGTTGCTGGGAAGAACATGAAAATAAAAGCCTTGAAGACTCTTTAAGCTGAAGATAAATACAGTCAATTCAATGTTTGTCTATTAAAAAAAAGAAAATGGTAGGATTCCTCAATCAAAGTACTCTTGTTACATCAGGAGTCATTCAAGGGTTTATTATTATTCTTATTAATATTAGAGTTGATAGCAATTCCTCTAAGATGTCTTCATTTTCATGGCAACAGGGTTCTTGTAGTCAACCTTGACTCTTGATGTATCTTCTTTTCTCTTCATTGTATCATCTGTTAATATCCGTGACCTCCAAAATAAAAAACATCAATTCACCATTAAGTTACCTAAGCAAATTTTGCAGTTGATAAATCTAAGCTTGTGAGCTTGTTTTTGTTCTGTCTAGCACTGTGAAACAGTCACTCTTTTATCATATTAGTAATTCTCAACAGTGGTAGTTCAGATGTAACATAGATGCTGGTTTTCACAGGCGAAGTTTGCTTTATTGTCTACTGGAAACTCGTGTATCAGGCAAAGATAGATGCTGCATGTCACTGAGTGTTGTATTGTCATTCATACTTTGAAGAGGGGATGGAAAAGAGAAGTTAGTTTTATGTATGGATTTAGGGATTGAAGAACCTATCTAGATATCTCCAGAATTACACAGCATAAAGAGGGGAAAAAAGACTTCCCCTCACAACCCTCCTCTGCTACACTAGATACTTCTGTGTGATTTTAAATAATTCTTTATTTCCAACAACTATTTGTATGCATCAAGAGCAGTTTGTATTGGAACTTTTTTCTCCCCAACTTTTCATTAAATGCACACAATACTGAACTATTTACACTTTATTTTTAATAGCTACAGCAGAAGATTAGTCTGTTCTACACACCCGAGAGTGCACAATAAAATAACTGTTTGGCAGGGGGAAAATGCCCTGTTGTCTTGCAGTACCAGTTGGTATTATGGAGGTTTGTTCGGTGTCTTATTTATAGTAGATTGCAACTGGAAATGTGATACAAAACAAACACCAATGTTCCAGTAGCTTAACCATGCATCAGATTTTTACTTTGATAGTTATTTTTATTTTAAGCATCTTTTATCATTACTTGATAAATTACAACAGTGAAGGGACGGTCAATCTGCTGAGGTGTCAGCATCCACGTTCCTAAAAGAAAGATAATGTTCCATGTCATACCCTCCAGGAATGCTTCCAGGCAGATTCGTATTTATGCTGATGCTCCTTTACACTGCTGGTAGAGACAGTTTATTCCACTCATGAGACCTCTTGGTGCTAGTGAGAATCCTGCCTATGGAGAGTTTATAAACTTTGGTTCTCTGTTGATTTTTTGTTTGTTTGTTTTTTGTTGTATTGCATATCAAAAGCACTTTTTTCAGTATCTAAAAATCTGGTTTCTTTTAAAGAAAATGGGGCCTAGGTTTTGAAAAAGCTCTGGACTGCTTACAGAGATCTTTCTCATTGTTTTGGCTCTTGCTGACCTTTGGCTGGACTTACGTCTGTGTGTGCATATCTATGGTGCATGCAGGTATGTGTATGTGCTCCAGTGGTATACGGAGGGTTTATACTTTAATACTGTCCACTCTTCCTCTCCAGCAGTGAGGAATTCAGTGGAATTTTTTTTGCAGGGGTGCAAAAATGTACAGAAAGCACATTTAAAAGTCTAGCTCAGTGGTAATCCTATTAAGGCGAGTATTTTGTAGAGAAGTGCTATCCAAGTATTTCTAGTCAGATTTCAAATAAAATCCTAATTGGTTTTCTCTCTTTTTGTCTAGTGTGGCTTCCAGCTCCTACCTTTGTGCATTACTAAGCAATAAACATTTCTTGGCTTGCTTACTAGCTCTTTGTTGTGTGTGTTTACAACGTGTGAGGGAAGCCTTCTTTCAGGAGAAAGACTAAAAAAACTCGTTAAGGCAGTGGAGAACAAAAATGAATCATTTCATTACTTTTTTAGATTGTGGTTGGAACAAACTGTTGTCTCCTCGGTTTAAAATCAGATGATTTATACCCAAAAGGTGCACATGAGCCCTTCCAGTAATTCTAAATGTTTTCAGAAATGCCTCTGGAAAAAAGGAAGAAAGTAACTCTCTTTAGTGCTCTTTTGTCTTGAGGGGGTTTTTGGCTTATATATGTTTAAGAACGAGCCACAGCCCCAGTCTGGCAGCGGGGTTTGCACAGAATCCCTTGGGTGGAATGTACTTCATCCTCTTGGCTATTCGATGCAGCTGGACACCATCACTCACATCTTTCCCATCTTCAGTTGCGTGGATGTGCAGGGATACTGAAGTGCCCTCCCAGGACCTCTCTGGAAGGTGATGGGCTACTAAGGCAGGAGATTTTGATCACTTTATTTTTTGAACTTTTTAGATGTTTTTCTGAAGCTAGATAATATTATCAGCTTTGTTTTCCAAGTTCAAATTTACACACACACAGAGACGGGGGGGGGGAAGCCTGCACCCTTTCAGAGAGTTGGAGAGTATCATATTCCCTGCCAAAGCCAAATACTACCTAGGTGGTAAATGAGGTACTTTTTTTGGACTTGGAGAAAAAACAAAAAAAGCTGCCTTTCTGGAGACACTTTTCAACAATAGATGCTGGAGACCTGTTGAAAACCCCATAAAGCTTTCATACCATAGGTGAAAACAAATTACTGCATCTGGAATACAACCAATATTGTAATTATATCTTTTTTTACTAACCAGTGGCCCATTTTGGGTTTTATTTTTATTTCACCTCCCTAGAAACAGTGCAGATAAGCAGTGAGGAGGGGTGACAAAGGGGCTGTGCTGTGCCCTCTGTACAGCATGCTGCTGTCTCGGTCGAGCAGGGTGGGTTACGGTTCTGCACACCTGCCTTGTGTTCCCCCATCCCTGCATACCCTGAATGTTCTCTGAGCATGGCTTTGCATCTGCAGTTGGCAGCCAGTAGGCTTGGATTTGAGTGCAGGCTTGGACCTGGGTTTAACATACCATAGGTACGTACTGGTGTGACCAGAACATCTTGCTGTCCTCAGAAATTTAGAATCAGATGTTGTTTATAAAAGCTTATCTCCTCTGTTCTGGATCAGTAAATAGGATGTTCACTGTGCCCGGCTATACACCTAGAGAAGACGACAGTGCACGTTTCATCTTAAAGAGGCCTGAGTATTTTTTTGGATGTGGGAATGGTGACTGTGTTTGAACCAACACTGAGTATCTGAAGTCCTTCCTCAAGCAATAAATATTCACTGATCTAGCTAAAGCACTATTTACTCTCCGTACACTTTTGGAGTCTGTCTCTATTTGAAGAGAAATTTCTTCCAGTATTTTTCCTGGTCAGTTGTTGGATGGAGGCTGGGTCTGCTTTCAAAGCACTTGTCTTTAACACGCATCAGGTTACCCTGAGGTAAAATGGAAACTTTAGATGTTACTCCTGTAAATAAATGTTTACATAATACATTGCACTGAACTTCTCACCATTGCATGCCTAAGAAAAAAAGGTCACTTTTGACATCAGTAACCTTTAGAGAGCCATGCGTTTGCCACACAGGTAAAGGAAGTTACTGTGCACAGCACATTTCTTTCACTAGATCAAGAAGGTAGGAGAGGTCAAATGTTATTGCTTACAACTCCCAAGGCTTGGCATTCTAAGCTTTAAAGGCAAGATTTGGTTTTAAGGTATGGGCCTTGTAAACAGCACATGCCCAATTTTGCTCATGTGAGTAATTCCATTGAATACCAGGCCACTAGTCGTGTATGAAAAGCCAAGTCTATAATGTATGTCTTTGTGAGGTCAGGGCCTCAGCTCTTCATTTCTAAATGAGAAATTTCCTACAAAACGTTCAGGGTCACAAAAGATAACAGTTTTGGATTTGGAACCAAGTAATTATCTATCTTGTAGTTTTAGTGCTTTTGTGTCAAAATGCTTGCCCAGCACCAAACATAAAAATACTACCTTCCTATAAGTCAGCAGCAAAACTGCTGTTGTGTCAATAGATTAAGGATTTCTCCCTAAACTTAATCCAGGAGATGTGTAGCAGGAGAGGGAGCTCGGTGTTCGCTGGTGGAATCCATCCCAGAGGGCAAAAAATTATTGGGGCTGCTGGGTCTTGGGGCCAGAGCCCACGGACAGGTGCATCAGCTCACCCACTCTTGTGATACAGGGGGATCATCGATAGCCCTAAACTTTGTGTTGTGGGATGCAGCCGAACAGGAGATCCTGATGATAAATGGATTTTTGCTGCCTTTGTATTTGGTAAAACCTGTAGGTTTTCAGACACTGACCCCCCCCCCCCGAAGTGGGGGCTATGGGGCTACAGTCTCCTGCCTTTATATATTTGCTGTGTTTTGTCCAAAAGTAATACAAAATTAATAGTATGAATGATTAGTCCCACATATACCTGTGACAAGACTTGATGGCTTTTAATGTTCATTGCCCTTTTGGATGCCCGGTTCCTTCCTCACTTCCCTGTCCATCTCCCTCGTTCCTCCCCCACAATTTAGAGAAAAAAAAGTTCTTTAAATAGCAAGCTCTTTGCTTTTGTGATGTACCCGGCAGCCTTCCTAGCATGGCCTGGGTTACCCCAAGAGCAGTCGTGAAACCTTGTTTAGAGCTGTCGGGTTGGTCAGCGTTTCTTTGTGGGCATTATTCCGCATCCCCCTCCCCCCCCAAAAAAAGAAAAAACCCACCCAAACAACCAGCGACCCCAACCCACCCCTCTATATTGCCATCCAATTGTCTTGCGTGTCCCTGAGGCTTGGCTTGTAATATTAATGAGCCCTTCCAGGGCATACAGTGCTTTCTTTGTCCTTCTAGGAGCCGACGGGGAGGGGGAGCGGGTGCCGGCGCGATCGAGGGAGCGGAGCTGGTTCCCCTCAGCCCGAAGCCGAACGCGGCGAAGACGCGAGAAGCGGCCGCGTGGCGATCGATCGGCGGGGGGGCCGCGCGGCGCCCCTCCCCCCCCTCCCCGGCGGCGG
>NW_010973092.1:2460885-2524214 GCF_000737465.1 Haliaeetus leucocephalus
TGGGACTCGGGTCGTGAGACTCGACTCCGGCCGCGTTCGCTAGAGGACGAGGAGGAGGAGGAGGATAGGTGGGCCTTGCGGTTCCGCTCCGGCGGCCGCCGAAGCAGCGCTTAGCTTTCTGATGAATTAGAGCCATCTCCTCTGCGGCGATAAACTGGAAGAGACAAAGGAGCGGGGGAAGACGGGCGGTATTTACTCGAGCAGAAATCCCGGGCTGTGCAACAGAATGCAGGGGCAGGATTTGGGTTACGAAACTCCAGGGCAGCGCAAACGCAGCCCGGTGCAAACGCCTGTATTGCGCTTCAGCGAACTGCTTGCTTTAAGGTGGTTTTTGTGATCCTGTTGCTAGGATTAAGCCTTTTGCGTTGCAGCATGGAGAGTCTTTTGTTTGAGTTAAATTCAGACCTCTTGATATGTCACCTGACAGTCTTGTGGTTTTGGATGAATATGGCTCATTGCTATTATTAACCTGAGTTGGCAGCTGGGCACAACAGGAGTTTACAGGGATTTTGAAAAGTGGAACTGCTCGGGGGACAAAGATGCTTCCCAGGTACGGTCACTGCACAGTTCTTGAGATTGTTTTAATTATTTGAAAGCTTAATATTTTCACTGCGATGAAAGTACTTCTTTCCCAGAGCTGTGAAGCTTTTAGAGATTTAATTTTTTTTATGGTTCTTCTTATATTTATATGCTAAATGGCATGAATGGTTTTTTTTTTCCCTGAATTGGTTCTATCTGTTGTAATTTTGCAAAGGGAAGCACAGTCTACGTGAATAATGTAAAACATTGTGTTCAATGCTAGTGAATTTAACTGAAAGGAGCTGTGTCTTGCTTGTGTGTGATTTTTTTTTTTTTTCTAATTAAAACAGGTATTTCAAAAGAGCACAGAGCTTGTGTGTCTGCACGTGTGTATGCATATGTTTGCATGCATATATGTGCTTAAATCAGCTTAAAGCTGAACAGGTATTTTTTGAAATGACATACGTGAAGTAGTACCCAAAATATTCTGTGAAATTACTAATTGTAGATTCAGAAGCTGTGTAAATTGCAAAGTTACTCAACATGCTATATGTCTTTAACGAAACCTTCCAGCTTACTTATTTTCAATATCACCCTCCAGACTATGATTAATGTGTTGACTGGACTGTACCTAACCTATATGTATTACATCTTTTTGCTCATGAAGAGGCAGCTGGCTCATGTATTGGACTTTAGAGTATAAATTAGGTATCTTAATGAGAGCCAAGTGACTTGGTAGAAGGAGGAAAAAAAGGAAAACAAAGTCAGCTTCATACACAGTTAAAGAATTGGACAGAGCCAAGGACCTTGGAAGCCAATTGAAGTTTAGGTCCAAGTTTATTATACTGAGTGTGAAATATCTGGCTGCCTGAATATGTTCCTAGTGTACAATATGTGCTTAGTATAAGCAGCAGAACTTTCCTGGAGCACAAGTAGTGCAGCTATTCAAGGTGAGGATTGCTAAGCTGGTAAATGAGCAAGACAGATTTATAGATACAGCATAGAGCTGACCTCTGTGATGCTGCAGTGCCTGTGGACGTGTCACCCTCCTTCGAGAAATGAAAAGGTGGTGGCTTGGATTTCTTTTTTTTTTTTTAAAGAAACATTATTTCCTTGTGACAAACCTGAAAAATGTAACCGCTGCAAGCAGTCACCCATCATGGGTGGTTGTCCCTGAAATGATCCACTGTCTGTCAGTTTTTCCAAGCTACCCAGAGTACAGGTCCGTCGACATTTGGGAAATCCCGGCTGAGGTCAGAGTGATAAAGGGCAGCGTCGCCCAGAGCGCTGGGTAAACTCCTTCGCAATCGATGGTCACGGGCTCCCTCCGTGGCCTTGGTCAAGTCACAAATGCCGATTTTCTCTGCAGAATCAGCAGGCGTTCACCACAACAGTCACACAACCCTGAAGTGACCTCAACTCTTGTAAAGACAATTATCTTGCAAAATTTTTTCTAAGTATAGGCCCCGTGGTTTCTCTAGTTTAGGGATCTTCTTCCTCCTCACAGACTTACGGTGGTGTTATGTCACCAGCATTGAGATGGAATCTCTCGCTGAAAATGCCAACTTTACAAATTGGCAGTGCGGTCTGGATCATCCTTATCATGTGAATCCTGATAAAGTTCTTTTGCATTTCAGGTGTTATTATTAAAAAAATAAATAACCTGCCCATGCCTCTTTAAAAAAAGCTAATGGATGGTCTTCCAAAGCTGGAAGCATCGTTAACATGCCGTACATTGCTGTTTTCATTGCTTCCAAATTAGTTGTGCTCTTTCAGAAAGGTCTACACAGCTGTCTTTGTACAATAATGGTCAAATAATAAATGAATTAGTGAATTGCAGTAAGAAGGTATTAAAATACGTTCAATACCCTCCCCATGTGTCCTATATATTCAACTTTTGTTGTATCTTCTCAAAGCCAAATGAAAAAAAAATCCAGTAACAGATAATAGAAATGTGTAGAGCAATTTGGGTGGGAGAAGGGAATCCCTTGTTGGAAAAGGCACCTCAGTCAGGGGTGAGAGGTGTACGATATGATGGTTGGACTAGGCCAGCACCATTTTCCTTCTGCTTCTGATCACCCTTCCCTATGACAAAGCAACTGCAGGATCCTAAATACTACTGGGCTGTGCATGTACAGGTGAGCATGCTTCGATGTGAACGTACATCTCTCTGGAACATGGAGATAATCTGCATCTGAAATATCCCAATGCACCCAGTGGAACGGTCTCGTATTTGCAGCGTAAGCTCTTCAAGACGGGGACAGCCTCTGTGCAGCACTCCCGTAGAAGTTGGCTGGGTCTAAGCACTACTGTAACAACGATAATACATGAAGAGTATCATCTGCAGGAGCTGGAGATAAGCCCTGGGGATCCTTATGCCTCTGTTCTGATGCTCGTCTAATAGGAGTAAAGGAAGACGTTTCCTTCCACGCGGAGCCCTGCGAGGAGGGCGTGGGGCAAGGTGGACCTGCCGTCTGCTCTGCCCTGGCTGTTCCTGTCAGCCTTTTAAAAAGGTGCTAACATGAAAAACACGCAGGACAGATAAGCTAGCATAAACTATAAATATCATTTGCGTAGATGCATTTAAAAATAGTTCCAAGTGATTCATCACCAGGCAGTTTTTATAACTATGGGTAACATGATGTAGGAAAACAATAGTTTGACTGATAGTTTCAATTTACTTTTTCAATGATTAGTCATATTCTGGTTTTGAGCAACTTTACTTTTTAGCAAACTCTTCTACAATTCCTACCTGCTTAATATCTTGATCGGTTTGCTTCAATTGCTTCTCTTTAAGACTTCTAAAATATCTATGCTAATTATTAAAAAGTAATTGGATACTATCTAAGCTGTGTTAATATGAAATAGTTCTAAAAGTAAAGTCTCAAGCAGGAGGAAAAATAGTATTAAGCTAAACCTTTAATGTAATGAAGAAGTGCTGTTCGTGTTGTAGTGGAAACAAGGAGGAAGGAATGTACTTGCTTTCAATTACAGGGGAAAATCTTGTATTTTAATTGGTAGAGTGGTAATGAAGGATTTCTGCGTCTGTCATTTTATCTATTAAGACTTGCACAGAGTATAATAATACCAATTTAAAGCCATTCAGCTGCCTCTTGCTGAGAAACGCCTATGGTAGCAATAAACTCCAGGAATTAGATACATGAGAAAATCCACCCTTGGAGAGCATTTTGACTTCTGGATTGCCATGCAACTTGCAGTACAGGTGTCAGGAAGCATGTAATGGATCTGTAAATGTAAACTATAAATAATATTCCTAGTGGTTGAAGGTAAAAAAAAGGCAGGAAAACAAAACGGATGAAAGAGGAGAAAAGCTGAACCATAGTAGGGCTTAGGTATGAACATGCATTAAAATATCATTTTTCAGGCCTTGATTTCATTATTATTAGTTTCTAATAATTTAATCTTTATTCATGTGGAAGTTTGCCTTTCTGTCCCGAATAATTCCTTTCCTTTTGTGCTTTGTACTTGCATTAGCATCTGCACAGGGGGGTTGGACCAGATGACCCCCAGAGGTCCCTTCCAGCCTCAACCAGTCTGTGATTGTGTGAGATCTGGTTTTACATGATTTGTTTCTGAAATATCCCACGCAGCATTTATACATCAACGGATTTCTACCCCATTCTATGCATATAGGTATTTCTGAACGTCTCATTCTAGAGGAATCACTGTTTGTGTAGTGGAGATCTCCATAGGACTGGTGTCCTGCTCAGAAATAATTTATCACTGTTTCTTCTCTTGCTTGACGTGTGACCTCACAGCACTAACTGTAAGGCAAAGTCACAAACACTTCCACTGGTGAAAAGATTGTTGGGGTTTTCTTGCTGGTGGTTTTTGTGTTTGTTCTTTTCTTTAAATATAATCAGTTTCAAGGAAAGATCAAAGAGTGATAGATAGGTCACACAGCAGAAAGTCCTCATTAAGAGAACCGTCATTTCCAGAACAGTGTGGGAGATGGAGACTCACCTTTCATTAACAGTGCTAGAACATTTGATTCTACGTCTCCTGGTTTTCCTATAAGAATCTCAAGAAAACATCAGTTAAATGTCAAAGTTGGTTTCCATTTATAAACAGAACTAATTATATTCAGAAGATCTAGGTCAGTTTTCATCCGCCTGAAGAACAGCGCTGGAGTATTGCCCTGTTATATTTGTTTTGAGAACATGCCCTCCGTATTGCATGCAGGAATTTGTGTGTTTCTGGGGATAATCTATCCAGATATCAAGCTTAACGGTATTTTAAAGCTCTAACAACAAAAGCAAAGCTACTCTGTGTCCAGCTTCCTCCTCACTGGGAGGTGGTGGGGCCGAGTCGGAGGTGCCAGCCTGCCTCTGTTTACTGTCTGTCTAAATGAACTTTCCCCCAGCACTCTTAAAGTTTCTTCTGGTTTGGGAAGTGGCCCGCTATTGCCAGGGAATATTTTTGCAAGGCTGAAATGTGCTTAAGGACTCTATTACATAACAGAGATAACGCTTATTTGGAATTATCACAAATTATGATGGATAATATCTACTAAATGCTTGTCTAGAGAAAGTTAAAATGTCATGTGAAGAAGCTGAGAAGTAAACAAGCTCTTGTTACCTTGATCAAATATGTTTCCGAATACAGCAAGAGTTTTATATTTAGCTTTCTCTCCTCTTAGTGTGTAATCTGCTCTTGGAGCTTTTTATAAGCAGACTTTGCTAAGATCTGGAACAGCTACTGCCCTTCTTTGCCAGTAATTTCAAAGTCAAATATCAAAAGTACTAGGTAATGGAAGACATGCTTTTGTCTGAGTGTGAAGGAAATTCAAATGCACTGCAAGGGTGGAGCAAGCGATAGCACCTTTTTGGCAAACAATTCGTTGTTGTTGTCACACACTGTTTCTTTATAGGAACCACAGTGGCCTATAAAATGAGCTTCCAGACTTCCATCGATTTCACTTAAATATAAAAAGATGGTTCCTTCAGGAAGCCAGTTTATCCAGCGGTCTCACTTGCCTCCTCACCTCCAGCTGAAGTCAGGTTCTTACAAGTAACTGTCCCCAGCTCTAGTGCCTTTGAGCCTCTCAGTTGATAACACTCCAAATATGCATCAAACAATATGGATTTTGTTTTCTTACATTTTCTGAAATGCCAGGTGGGGCTCATTAGCAGAGCCCCCGGTAAATGTATGCTCTGCACTGAGTTTGTCACTGTGCTTGGTTTTCGGTACAGAATTGGCCCAGTTTGCAGTCTGTTCTTCATGTGGGCATGTCCCTCTGTGGACGATGCTTGGCTTTAGGTGCCCAAAGAGAGAGGGTGCGTGGCTTTGCCCCCGAATCTAGACATCAAGTTATTTCAGTTTCAAGTTGCTCAAGCTTTTTTTGTAATAAGTTGCTTTTGACATTTGTTGCACACTATCTTCTCTGCAGCTTCTGTTTTTCTCTCCTGTTGCTAAATGGTGGGGCTGAGCAGATCAGGAAATGGATTTCCTCTCTCAAGAGACCAAGTAACTGTATGTCTTGGTGCTTAGTTTTACCTCACTGGAACTACACTAGTTGTAAAGCCTGTGAATCTATATTGGACAGTCTTAAAAACTTCTGATAGGCAACCATGGCTTTGGTGATCAAATTGATTCTCTGCTGTGACCTATTATAGAAGTTGTTGGGTTACAAATGTCCTTAGCATACTGATCACATAAAGCATGGGCACAGAGAAGGAAACCTTTTGGTTGGTGAATTAGGGGGACAGAGGAGAGGAAAATTTACCATAGTCTTGGAGTCTAGCATGCCAGGTTTACTTCAGTCCGTATTATCACTTATGGGCGTCTCTTTGCTGAAATAAATGTACAGCTCCTTGTAAACTGGGAGCCTGTATCCTTCATTAATGGCTGGAAAGTTCCAGGGCCTCGTTTCTCACTTCTTGGGGTTTCATGCTAATGCTGCTTGCCTAAAAGGCAAGGATAAGGAAGATAGAATTTCACTTGATTAAGGAAATGGCTTGTAACCAGCTGGAAGATGATTGCTGTTGGTTTCATGGATAGGGGAGGCGTCTTGTTTCCTGTCTCCCAAGAACTGAGAAGGTATCGGTGAAAATGGATTCCCAAGTCCATGGGCAACAATGCTTGCTGGGTTTTAAAGTCATGGCTGGCTTTTTAAAATGGGAATTTAAGATTATGGCTACAAAGCACCCTTAAAGGCAATGGTATTCAAGCCTGAGCCCTCCAAGTTCTCCCTTTGCAGAGCTCCTCTGAAGTCAGTGACACTCGGGAAGGCAGAGGCTCAAGAATGCTCCTTTCCTTGTTATTGACTGCAAAAATAGTTTGGGAGTAGGTGTGTTAGAACTGCTGTGTGTGTTTTGCTGACCCATGCAGCAGCATGGCCTTGAATCACAGTGGCATAAGTGGAGATGATTTCCAAGTCTGAATGTAGTGAGGACCTGAGTATATAGTCAGGACCAAGCTACACATGGCTCTCTTTTTCCCAGCATCAAAGCATATATATTAGTATGAATGCTGTCGTTTGTAATACTGCAGTTAGTTCTATGCACATATGTTACTACAGTGTTTGTGAAACCTGAAGAAGGGTAGGAAAGGTACTTTGCATTTTTTCAGCTGGGGAGTTCAGTGCTTTGCCAAACCATGAGGCTGAAAACCCATGACTGCAAATGCAGAAATTCATTACTTAAGGGAGAGGCCAGTGTGAATATATACCTTTTTTCTTTTTGCTTTTGAATCGTGAATGCTTTCAAGCTAGCGCTTGCAATGATGAGGGACTCTTTTTGGGGGGGGGGGGGGGGTGGGTCTCTAAACATAAAAGCTGAGTTCTTCTATGACCTTGATTACAAAAAGCTGGAACTTGAAGAAAACATTAAATATCACAAGACAGAGCACAAGAGCTGGTAATGCTGCGCACATCATTGCATATGGCTGTAGTGGATTGGTGCCGTTTATGCCAGTGTAATTTGGCAAGTGTAGGGGAAAAAAAAAACAAAAAGCATAGTTCTGGCTACAGGATCAAAGGGTCTGATGAAATGTCATTGCATTTGCTCGACTTTATGTTTTAATATAGTTGTATATACAGAAAACATAGAAAGGACAGTGTAATAAAGAGTTGTGGTAATTGATCCTTCTGCTCTTTTATCTTTTAATTAAAGCTGGCCTTTGCCGGAATTTGACCCAAGTCAGATCCGACTGATTGTGTATCAGGACTGCGAAAGAAGAGGACGGAATGTCTTATTTGACTCCAGTGCTAAAAGAAAAATAGAGGATGTTTCGGTGTCGGTGAGTATTTTACTAATTTGAATGGTTATAGTCTATATTTTTTTAAATGGCAAGATTGATAAATCACAAATGTTCTGTTTTATTCACATTAACATTTAAACGTCGGTTATATGCAGGGCTATATTTAAATGCCTGTTAAGTTGCAAATTATTCATGCTTCAGTGATTTCACTCTTAACAGCTTTAAATACTGTAGTGATCTCTTTATTCCTGGGCTCGTCTACTTTCTGCTCGTTCAGAGAGAAGGATTCCTTCCTGGTGCTGCAGCAGGCAATGCTGGGGGCCTGAGGCAGGGCATAAACTGATATTTATGGATGTGCTTTTATGCCATGGTGGGGTGTGCATTCTTAATCGGAAGGTCCTCCCAGTCCTGTGTCCTCCTGTGTCCTGTTTGGTTAGCTTTTGCCAATCGTTTCTATGCTTTGCTGACAGTTTTTTCACACAAAGTTACTTGAAAAGTTTTCCTCTGTTTTTCCTTTTGGCATGGTCTGCATGGTAATCTATTAATTGAAACTGTAATGGATGCAGTCAGATGAGGATACTTACTTCTAAGGGCTCTGGCCAGAAGATTAATTTCTAGCCACAGTGCTATTCTAAGTGGTTGTGTGAGGTTGGACAGCTTATATTCGCTGCTTTGAACTTCCTTTTCACCACCTCTAAAAACGTTTGCAAACCATTTTAAGGTCTGTGAGCAGAAAGCACTGTGTGAGCTGAAATTCGTGATCCCAGCTGCTTTTACCCGTAGGACCTACTAAGTTCTGTAAGCAGGAGTACACAAAATAACATATTACCCTCAAGCCCTGGTTTTCATGTTGGGTATTGGAGTACAGCCAGAAGATTCTTCATCCAGCTTGTAAACTCTTCTGGCCTATTGCTGAATGTTGCCAGCCTGATGCTTCTCATCCTGGTCCTGAGTGCTTCCTATGTCCGCATATCCTAACCTCTGGAAGTCTGTTTGTTTCTCATCAGGCACTAATTTCCAGGCTTCTCCATCGCTTACTCTAGTGCTTGTATAGCCACGAATCAAGATCCCAATTTCCTAGTTCTTTTTGAGAATTTGTGAAGTAAAGCAAGTTTCACAAATGTTGAACAAAATGCATCTTTCTTTTTAATTTTAGCTTGTTAGAATGGCTTTATAATTTATAAGTTCCTGTTCTTCTAGGTGTTCTTGCCAGGAAAACAGGTTTTTAAAGACGAGATCTCAGAAGTGGTTTATTGGTACGAATTGCTGCCTATGCTCATTACTATTACTTCATTAATTATAAAGTATTACTTCATTAATAAAAAAAGATGTTGTACAGTATAAATCCTCTTACCATATTTCAGTTGATTTCTTGAAAGCCTAAACCTTCTTTAAGATAGATCTGTACTTGCACAGTGAACTTGCAAACTTCACTGTTTTGGTTTATTTCAGAAAGATTGTTGACTCTGGCAGCTCAACAGCAACAGAATAAACAGCTGATAATGGAGCTAATATGGTTGCATATTAATCTCTCCTTTATTTTTCTTTGCTAAGAGGGGAAGGGGGAGGGAAATAGCGGTATTCACCATCTCTGTGAAATGAGTACGTGAGACTGGTGGAGGAAGACTTTTCCCAGGGTGTTTGAAATGCCCAGTACTCATCTCTAGTAACTTGATACATTTCTTCTTTTTTGTGGTATTAGGAGACTTTGAAAGAGAATATATTGAAACATTTGCTTGCTGTGACATCTGCCTTCTGCAGCACTCAGATAATGTCATGTCAGGCAAAACTTTCCTCGTAAAACAGAACTTTGCAATAGCAGAAACATTATGCAGGTAAAAACGTGCAGAAGAGTCCTCGGCTTGGCTTGCTGCAAGCTTAGTACAGGCTTGTACAGTTAGCAGTACATACTGCCCATTTTCAAGGAATTGCATTGTTTATTTTTCTCGCTCTTTATCATGATTTTCATTAACAAAGACACACCCTGCCTATACAAAGCCAGATCTTGGCTCTAAGCACATTCCAAGGCACTCTTGCCCTTTTGCAGCAAGACGTGTGTGTGGGCTGGGCACTCTCCCTTCTGAAAGGGTATCTGTTCACTACCCCACAAAAGCCAACGCTTTCTGCATCTCTCTTTCCCCCAGCCCCCCATTTCCTAACGTGATTTATACCTCTGGATTTACAAATAACACTAGGGGGGAGATTTGCAAGAGTGCCTAGCAGTGGCCAGACTGTTCTGGTTGAAGTCTAATCAGTCTAATGCGGAGAGCCGAGAGGGTTTCAGTTTGCTCTATGTTGCTGTGCTCTTCAGTTCCCATTTTCTGTTGCTTATGAGATGTGAAAGCAATTAGAATTTAAGAGTTGTATGCCTGCAGCAAGGTGAGATTTACTTTGCTCTATTTTATGTATCTAATCTCTACATATGTCAAGAGTTGAGTGCGGTGGACCAAGGTTGAACACGGCTCAGTCATTTGAATTCTATAAGGGAAGGTATGGTTGTAAAATTTAAGGAGCATCAGAGCAAACTTTTCCAGACACAGATGTTTCAAGAAATAAAACAGTAGGCTCAAACTTCTTGATGAGTGAAAACTGCAGTGTTTGTGCTCAGACCAAGCTGGGCTCTAATTATTAAAGCATTACTAGGTTCATATTATCCGTGAGGGAAATGTGACTATAACACAAATAAGGATACTGTGTTTTCATTGGATATTAAATCAGCCTCCTCACGTCTTCTATAAAGCTAAATATTAGGTAAACAAGAATTTTGGGAGGGTATAGCACAGAGACAGACAGAAGGCAGCTGAGAGTTTGCAGTATGGCCGTTAAAATATTTTAATTGCGCAGGAGAAGTAATGTTTTCCCCGGGTCTTTGCTAGAGTTAAACTTGGCAAGCAAAGCCGAGAAGCAGTCTGGTGACTCGGAGGGCTGGCGGCCGCTGCACCGGGAATGTTGGCCGAAGGCTGTGCCAGGCGTTTCCACCAAGGCCAGGCAGAGATCCGCCTTCGGCAGCTGTGGGCACTTGGCATGGGGGGGAGGCAGAGAGATCCCCTTTGTGAGTCCTATGCCTTTTTTGGTGCTAAGCAGGAGAGGTTCTTCCCTGGCTTTCCAGGGGAGCAGAGCCGAAAGGCTGCTGCCTCGCGAGCATCAGAAAATTGGGTAATTCCTCTGTCGAGAGTTCTGCCAGGATATCCCAGAAGAGAGTGGTTGCCCTTTCCAGCCCTGTGACACTAGGTCATGAGCAAATGTATCAGAACAGGCATTTGCACGTTGGGTATACGAGGGCAGCAGGTGATACGAGAAGTAGACATGACTGATGCCTTTTCTGAACAGCCTTGGTCCACACCCAAACATCCACATCCCTCGGATTTTGGGGTATCGAAGTACTTCTACGTGCAAGCTCGTGGGT
Source organism: Haliaeetus leucocephalus (assembly GCF_000737465.1). Taxonomy (NCBI): domain Eukaryota; kingdom Metazoa; phylum Chordata; class Aves; order Accipitriformes; family Accipitridae; genus Haliaeetus; species Haliaeetus leucocephalus. The sequence continues at coordinate 2,472,032 of NW_010973092.1, forward strand.
TTGATCCACTGTCTTCTGTAGGGAGTTACTTCGGAGTTTGTTCCTCATACTAATACGTGTCTCATTTCTAATGAGACTGTACTACTTGATTTGCAGGTGATAGTGTTACGACCTATGGCTGATCTCTACTAGCAGACGCGTTTCTGTCCTCGTCTGCTCCTTTTCCTCTAACACTTTCCTGCTTTCCACCGTGCCACCGGCCCCGCTCTCCTCGCTGCGTGGTGCCTCGTGGCTGTGCGTCCGTGCGTCCGTCCACCCCGTCGGGTCGTACCGAGTTTCCAAGCCAGGAGCCGCGTGTGAACGCAGGTATGCTCCTCCAAGAGCTGCGATAGCGGGCCCGGTTTGAATTTCAAATCAAGCATGACAAGCAGCTCCTTTTCCTTTTTTAAGGTGCAGAGGCCAGGTGGCCCAGCCGGTGCTGAGCTCTCAGCCTTGGCTCTGCCTTTCCTGAGCCCCTGCATGCTTGGCTTCTCAACCTTGACGCCGCGTTCGCGCTAACCTCGCGCGAAGGCTGCGTTGCGTTTTACTGCGCCGCTGCTGTTGTGCGGCACGTGAGCGATGTCGCCGTACACGTCGGCGTGCGAAGGCCAGCTGAAGTATGAGGAGTTTGCCTCCGAGGGCCGGCGGTTGACTGGGAGAAGGGTGCCGCAGAAATGGTGCCACGAGGGAGAAGTGGGGAGTAAACCAAAGAAGAAGGTGGGATGGGGACCCTCGCGTCAGGGCTTTCCTTGGAGCAGGCTGAATGAGTTCAGGGACGGGGGTTAGCTGTCTCATTTAACCACTCGTTTTCCTTTTTATGTTGTCCACTGGTGGCTTATGACAAGCCAGTTGTTACCATTCGGGATTTGCCTGAAGAGAGGTACTGATGGACATGTAAGAAGCGAAAAGATTTCCTGAGTCTGAAGATCAGCCTAGAGGAAGGTGTGGAGTCCAGGGAGGAAAAATGGTGTCAGGGGACCATGAGGAAGAGTAGGGCAAAAAGAAGCAAGAGCCAAGCTGTGTGCTGTGCTGAGCAGGCATCTGGAGTTTGGATGGTTTGGCTGGGAAGGGGGGAAGACAAGGAATCTGAGAAGGGTAGTGGCTTGTTCCCAGGACCTGGAGGCAGAAGAGGATTTTCAGAAGCAGGGTTTGGTTTGTTTTTTTGAAGGAATGAAAGAGAAAGAGTGGTCCAAGGTACAGAATTTGAGATCTAGAGGTGGATTTGGGGAGCGAAAAGTTCACTTTTGCCATGTAACCTAGTTGTCATTATCTTTGGGATAATTTAACTGAAAGGTCATATGATATTTGATCTCCTACTGCGGCAATTTCTTTCACTCCAAATGTCATATTTATCCCAAAGTAGAAAAATGGCATGCTGTTTTAAACAAGCCAGGATTAGCCATGTGTTCTAATATACTTCAGCACTGGATAAATGTTGAACAGCAAATTGCATTGAGGGATTAGTAATTGGATAGTGAGCCTTTTGCTTTTAGGTGAGTTGTGTGAAATGGAGACTCTGGTCTCTATCTGGCTCTCAGTGGACAGGGTTCCAGTAAGCCAGGCTGAGCAGACAGACAAAGCTGTAAGCACAGAGACCCAGTCCCACCTTCTTAGCTCTGCTTAGTCTCTCTAAACAGAAATGGAAGAATTACTAGTGGCGTGGGGGAGCATAGGGCTGTCTTTACTTCCTTCACTGACCTCTGAGTAATAGAGGAACTTGACAACTCTGGAAATAAAGGGAGAATGTAGCACTCGACAGCAGCATTTTAAGAAAGATACCTGGATTTTTACAGCAGCACTTGAAGGGAAGGAATGAATGCCTATTCGGGTTACTCTCGTGTCCTAGGTGGATGCATACATTTAATCACACATTCAGACGAACGCGTCTTAATAAAGCAAAAGTGTTAATTTACCTATTTTGGAATAATTTTTCAGCTTTGCTGGAATGTTCTAGAAATGAGGTACAGAGCTCTTGAAGAGTGGCAGCTTTGCTTGGAAATACAGACTTCTCTATCACTACCACCACAGTGGTATTTGAGCACCTGCTGTTGCAGAGAGGTAGAAAAGAGTAAAGCATATGATGACATTTCTCTTTCCTTCTGTCACTCACAGCCCTAATGCACATGCACACAGTCTGGATTTGGTTCAATGCACCAGGCTCCTTTCAACTTTCTTATTATCCCCAAACCAAAACTTGCCCAGGAGAAATTCCTCTTCCTGGGCATGTTCTTCCCACTTACTGAGGAATTTATAGACCTTGTGGCAAAGAGTTAAAGGTCTTTGCTGACAGAGGTGGAGAAAAGAGATTCCAGAAGCAGAACTGTAGAAGAAAACTACTTTTTACCCTGTCGTACTATAAAGACCTTTTACTCTAAGTTATCTTCAGTACTACCTGATCGGTCTCCAAGACTTTCAGCAAGTGATGACCTCTAATGTAAGAACTGTGACTGCCAGGAAGTCTTTGGAGCTGGGCGGTATCTGCAGCGAGTTGGCAGAGAAAGAACAAAGAGTGTGACCACAGCAGGGAGAGCAGTGTGGCAGCCAGGAGCGGCAGCTGCCCACGGCATCCTTCCAGCAGATGTTCTGCTCTCCAGCAAAAGTGAGCATTTCGGAGGGCTCCAGCAGCACTTTGCCTGGGGATCTGATTTGTTGCAGCTATGTCTATTTGGAAAGAAAATGCACAACTTTGAAACTTTCCTTTGTACGGTTCTCAAATAATTAGGTTACCTTTTTATTTTTGGAAACCTGGCTTTAATATCTTTGGAATATTATATTGGAATGCAAGTAATCCCACTCCTTTGATGCAGAATATCTTGAGATTTGTAGCATCTAAAATTTCATTGACATTTGGAGTCAGAAGCTGCAGGAGGAGGGGGGCATTGCAGGTACTTGATCTCATTGTCCAACAGGTTATTCTTAAGCACATGCTAAGTTTGTAAAAGAGCAAACACCAAAATTGGTCAGTGATCTGCATTTTAGGAGGGATTTACTGTTCACGAGGTTCTGAAAAGTATCTGAAAGATCCTGACCTCCTTTACAGACTCCTTGCAGGAGTCTTGGTTCATTAAACTCCACTGCAAAGACCAAACAACCGTTTTCCTGGTTTGCTATTTAAATCAGGCAGCTATTACTTCAAGATACTAGACTCCCCAATGGATCTGGGGAAAGCTGCTGTGCAGAAAAATGCAGTGATAATGAGAAGAAATAATTTAAAAGTAATTTGCAAATGTAGCCTATTTTTTTAATGCACAGAAAATTTTTTCACCTGTAGAAATGCATTTACTGGCTTTACAGTCTCAAGGAAGTTTAGTTATAATTGTAACTTTTTAGAAGGAACTTTCAACATCTGATGGAAAATGCAAGCTGAAATGTGGTTTGCCTGCAAAAGCTTCTGTAACCCTGTGGATTTTATGTGGTTTTATCACATGATGCTTGCCCAGCCTAGGACATTGTTGTTTGTGTCAGAGATAAAATGCAATTCTAGTTCACGAGTTCCTACTGAAGTCATATGATGATCATTCACATGTTCCAGCCATTGTGTACTGTGCTCAAGCCACAGATCCTAGCCATTAGCAAATCTACATATTGCATGAATTCAACGTACTCACCACGATGTTGTAATTAGAAGATACTACTATGGGAGGCTGTATATGTCAGTAAAGCACAGGACTCAGCGGCTAGTGAGTGCTTCCTTCCCCTCTGCCACAGAATTACTGATTTGTCTGCACATTTTTCCTTAAGGCTTTCTGTGACAGCAGCTCTCTAATGGGAGCAGCAGTGCAGACTGCTGCGTGGAGCTCGATAATCCCTGACATTTTCTGCTGTTTTGCTAAATCTCACCCGTAGTTAGGGCCAAATAAAAGTCACCTGTCCCTAATGGTGGGTGAGATTTAGCCAAAAAAAAAAAAAGTAGTAACCTGCATAGCCTAGGACAGAGGGATGGGATTCCCATCTTGTCCCTCACCAAAATCCCTCCACAGCAGTAAGGGCAGTTGTCTTTTTGTACAGTTGTTGCTGACTATTGAGCAGTCATGGAGTTACCACCCTGTGCCTTGGGTATTTCACAGTTTTCTTTATGCCTTTTCTTTTTTTTCATAGCTATTAAAGATTGAGACATGCTTATGTTTTTGAATGAAGGGGGAGCTTGTAATGTGGACCTGTGAGTCCAGAGGTGAAGCTGCGACATATAACAGCACTTCTGGATTTCCATCTGTCCCTTGAACCTTGCTTCCAGTAGGGTTTGCTTCCAGCTTGCTCTTACTGGTTTGGTGGTTGTATAGGAAATGTTAATTAAGAAAGTCTTAGGGCAGAGTTAGTATGTAATTTTGAGCAGTGTAGACTATTTCTGTCTCCTAGTGCTGCCCACTAGCAAATGTAAATAATGCCAACCTTATGTGGGCGTGTTGAGATATAATGAGTATATGAAAAATATGTTGAGGTCTTCAGGTGAAGAGGATTGCCTAATCTTAGTGTAAATGGCATTAACTGATGTGGATGCTGATTCTGCTTGGGATGCTGAGATTTGCAGGGGAAATCACAAATGTTTTTAAATAGTGAACAAAACCATAGTGGAGCATATCCCGTGCCAGTGGTTGATAATACTGCATCTATAGAGTGGACACAGATCCTGCTCATTCTGTATGTCAGTTCCAGCTCCATCTGAGCCCTCCTAACTCCTGTTTTTGCTATGCTTTCTCTCTGAATCTCTATCAGAAATCACCCCTTGAACCATTTCTCCATCATTTTGGGAAACTTCTCTGGCTTCTCTGTAACACTAGCTGTGTTTTTCAGCTTTGTCCATTTTCCGCCTCACAATTCCATCATACTGAAAACGAGAGGAACGTGTCACCTCTGTGCCACTCTTTAAAAAGACCAGGGGACTTGGACACAGCTAGGGATAGGTCTATAAAAATAGTATCTTTTCTCTCCACTTATCCTCGTAACATGAATCTCTCTTGAATTCTGTGGCGTTCTTGCTCAATTATTCCTAATCAGTGTGTTTTCCTGTACATCGTGAACTGCTCCACATCATGATCTGGCCGGCTTTGTCGCTCTGGAGGGCTGTGCCCGTCACACTGCTGTGTCACCTCCGCCCCAGTGGGCACCAGCAGCAAGATGAAGACAGCTGGAGCCTGTTGTTGCCATCCTTCCTTTAAACGCTTTGGTACCATCCTTTCTCCTAATCCTGGGTCTAAAAAAGTCATTTGTAAAGCTTCAGAGATGGATGGCTACTGAGGAAAATGGGGTTGGAGTGGCCTCTTAACTCCTGGCTAGTTGGAAGTAAAACAGCTCAGCTTTCTTTTGTACAGCCAGGCTGCAAGAGACACTAATAAATATTCTATTAACTGTTTTCATGGGGTATAAGCCTTTTAGCTGTTAAATATCTTACCTGAACAGGTAAGTGCAATGCTGCTAAACAGTGATTTCAGGTCACGGGTCTTAGTGTGTTCACATATGTTGTCTGTATTTCAGAAACTCTGCAGTGATGCTCAGGTGAGAGTTTTTGGGAAATGTTGCCAACTGAAGCCCGGAGGAGACAGCTCTTCTTCGTTGGATAGTTCAATCAATTCATCCTCCTCATTCTCTGATCCAAAAGAACAATGCCCAAAATACCAGGTGAGTCAGTTTTCCTTTTTTTTTGCATAACCCACATCAAATACTAACGGCAGGTGAGGTAGTGAATGTTCTAAAATGCTTGAAACTAGAGGCTAGTGGTGGAGAGCAGTTTTCAGTCAAAATCAGACTTTGTTTCTGACTCAGTAACGTTTAATCCTGTAGCTTTGGTTTTGAACAAGTCTAAAACCAACCAGCTGGTTCTCTCAGGATGTGTCTTTGAATGGCAGCGATCTCTCCAGGGCATTTGTTCTGTCTTATGACCTAGGTGATAACACTCATTCGGTATGATCAGACTTGGCACAAATATCTTATCTCGGTATAGATGAGGTAGTTTATTTTACTTTATTGCTAAATGCCAGGGAAATAACAGAGAAATGCACTAGCTATAGGGGTAATCTGTGTAACAGCTTTATAACAAGGGATTCAGTGCACTTCAGTTACATTTTACATAAGAGATTTTGGCCACGAGAGTAGCTGGAGTCATCTGACACGGATATATTTCTGTCATCTCTCCTTCCATGGATCACAAGTGTTTTATATTAAGCCACTCTAAAATAGAACTAAGCCCTTCCACTCTTTGTAATGAAGTAATTGTGTGTTTGAGGGAAGCTGCTATCTCTACAACCTATTCTGAAGTACAGTACTACTGATGTCTTAATCTACCGTAGATATAAATGAAGAACCTTCCAGTGCTGACTTTCCCACTGTCACGTTAACTCTTGCTATATTTGGCGAGCTGCATATTCTTGTTTTCTCTTTCTCATCACGCTCTTTTCCACAGCTTTAGTAAGGTGGCTGAAGATCTGTTTTCCATTCCTCCCTTCCTGGAAGGGCATTTAGCTGTGGTTATGAAAGGAAGAGACATTTCTGTCAGCAGCTTCCTTCCAGCACAAAATAACCTCCTTCATGCATTGTGTGACCAAGAAAAATGATCCTCCCCACTATCCAGAAGTTGTCTCTCCTACTGGGCAGGCTCTGTGTGAACAATGGTCAACGTTATTAAAGGAAATTAATTTTAGTGGTTGGCATGATCGTGTAGTTTAAAGCTGTGGAAAGTTTTCCCTTTTAAGTCCCCATTTCCTCACGTGTATTACTTAGTCAAAATCTTACTGAGTTGAACTGAAATGATGTGTGGCTATGTGACTGGCTCAGAAAGTGTGCGAGAAACTTTGACCTTAAGTTGGTCTTCTACAGGGTATTTGTTGTAAACTATCTACTGCATTCCCTGTACTCCTTCCAGGCTTCCCCAGCAAGTAAGCAGAGTGCCATAAAGACAAGAGTTCTTTACTGCAGAGTGAGATCTTGTATCGTGTATGCAGAAGGGCCAGAGTAAGCTTGTCCAGACATCAGTCAGCCTGGCATTTCCTAACTGCTGTGTCTGGTAATCTCAGGAGTTACTTAATGTATTTGCAGTATTTATACGTTCTTTTGTTTATTTTATTTTTTTTTTAAGCTATAAAGTGGAAGTCCAAATAATACAATGCTATAGGACTTTTAAAATAGTTCTTTATGTTTCCTTGTTTAAATGCATTTTGACTATATATGAGCAACTTTAATCGCAAGGTGAAATACAGGGTTTTGTTCCAGGCTTCCATGTTTTTAATTATGTTGTATCCAGATCCCTCACAAATGTGATTAGAATCCATTAAGATGAAGCTGAATATGGTTCTAAGCTTGACTGCAATTATTTGCGCATTATGACACTAGTGTTACCTCGGTACCTGCTTCTCAGTGTAGTCAGGACTGAAAGTCTTTCTGATTTGTTCATCACAACATTTGACATTTATTTCTGTATTGTGTTTTTAATTTATGTATGTACTTAGTTATTGATAGGACAATATGTACAGTAAGTGGAATATTAAATGTTGTAAATATATTCAGAAATGCAATTTCCAAATCATGCAAATTTTACTACCTCTAATATGCTAATGTGCAATAAGAAACACTTGTGGGTATTTTATGATCAGTTTTTATGTGAGCTCATAAATATGACCTAGGGAATTGGTTTGTGTCCAAGCTGTCAGTGCCGGAGGTTGTGCCCTTTTTGCCAGATGCTCCTTGGCTTTCTTTTGTTTCAGGTTTTTAATATTTAACCCCTTTCCTCAGTTGATTGCACTCTACTTTGGTCTTGAGTGACCTTTGTTTTGCAGCATTAAAGGCCCAAAGAGTTCAGCTGCAGCAGTGTTTGCATATTAAATGCATTAAATACGTGCATGTTCTGTTATGCATGGTAAAATTATTAAGTGTAGATGAAATGCCAGACTGAAACAGGCCATGGGTGCATCTTATCATGCTCTTTGCCTTCAGCATTGCTTGTCTCTGTCTTTCGGAGGAAAGGGAAACCCCTATAATTAAATTTGAAAGCAGCTGATTTTCACTTGCTTTTTTAATTCAGTTGCTTGACAAAGAAAATCAATACTTTATCTTAAAGTATTTTTCCTCAGCTTTAGAATAAGATTTTCACAACAGCAGAAAGTTGAAACCAAAACCAACCATCAAGGGCTTGACATTTATTCAGAATGAGTCCTTCAATTGGAGATCTGCAACAGATTTAAAAATAACAATCATAACATTTGGCTGTAGTAATTTGCAGTGTTCTTACTTCAAGATTTTGTGATGCTGGCAGACCTATCATTTCCTGGAGCCATTAACATCTATGCTTATATTTCCTCGGAGCTGCTGGGTCATACTGACTGATTTTAAAGTCTAGTTTTTCCAGTACTGCCTACAGTGCACCTAGGCAGTATGATATCCTGGGAGGTAAAGATGAAAATTTCTCTGAGACCCAGCTCATGATCAGATTTTGCCCTGCCGTATGAATACTAACAAACCTTGCAATTGTATCCTCATTTTTATAACTGTGGTTGCTACTTTTAGTCATCCCCTATCTTTCTTGCACTGATAGCAGAATTCAGAGGTTAATAGTATGTCTGTTAAAGTACCATCATCTTAATTGAGAGTGCTTGAGAAGAGCTAAAAATTGAGAAGTGTTATAAGTGTGTTGCCTTCTGGCTGATTATCATTTCCTTGTTCCTGCCCTTGTTCTGCAGGCTAGCATGAGCAGAAAGATGGAGTGGTCATTTTCATATCACTCCTTACTGCTGGTAGGAATCCGTGCTGTGGACACCTTGTCCTTGGTTGTGCTCTGAGCTCACTGTCTGATGCTGGGCAAAATATTTAGATATATTCCAAGCCTGTGTAGGAATCCGGGTGAGGATCCTGGTTGTTCAGAGCTTGGATGAGGGGTATGGAGATAGGGCACTTAGCGTTTTCCAAACACAAGGTTATTTCTGTGACTGGTTTTAGGGACCTTTTGGAAGGATTACTCAAAGGAAATGTTATGAATTGCCACGCGCCTCAAAGGAAATGTATTGCTCTCTTGCACAGTACTGAAGTACCTCACCTATGAACTGCCTGAGCTCTGTGAGTGAGTGATCATGATATTTTAAATTATTCAGGGCAAGGCACAAATGGAGAGCCAGCACTAATATTCTGCTCATCCTAGAGATGAAACAACCCTGGATAAAGGGACAGTAATCTCAGTCATTGAAAGTATACAAATAAGATGACTGTCAGCTGAGCAGTCGTCTCCAGTTGGTTGCCTTGAGTAACTTTTTAATGTTAGGTTTCTGTTTGCAGTATTTGATCTAGCCTGTGATGCGGCATAGTGACGTCCCTCCTCTGTATTTAGCCAGTATGCCTTACAGCAAGCTCTCACCAACCGAGAAGCAGGAATTGCACAACTTGAGCTTGGCATCACGATGCTACAGCTCTTTGCTGGTACTGTCACAGGAGCACCAGGGAAAGATGCATCAGATACAAAATACCATCCATGGATAAGTTATGAATCAGTCTTTGTCAAGAAAGCACTGGTCCAACTTGGCTCCAATGCAGTCTGTATCAGATCTGCAGTGAACTTGTGATTCTTACTCTCAAGCAGACACAAGGTTTAGGCTTAATGGTTCTTATTCAGTAAAAAGTTTTTAGTCTCCTGACTCAGCACCATTTGAATCTGCTTCCCCTCACCCCCTGTAGATGGGTTAGGTTTGTTGGATGATTTTAGTGCTTTAGCTCACAGCCAATGTGAAGATCACTTTCTATGCCAGCATTATCTTTATTGAACTGTTCAACTTAGTGTGTTTGACAGTGTTATAGCAAGATATTGTGCAAGTTTATCTTTTAAATAAAGTCTATTTTCCTTAGTTATATGTTGCCTTAATAGAAGCGTGCTTCTAAAATGCTTAAAACCAAATGTTGGTGGGTTTTTTTTTTTGCAGGGTTCTCGGTGCTCCTCAGATGCTAACATGCTTGGAGAGATGATGTTTGGCTCTGTGGCGATGAGCTACAAGGGCTCCACATTGAAAATTCACCAGATCCGGTAAAATTAATTTTTTACTGCTAGTCTTTTCATAAGACTTACTCCTTAGTGCTAATATGTAATGAATTGAATGCCACAAGTGCAGAGTAAAAAGAATTTCTGGGTTTGCTTTAAAGTAACTCTGATGTCACTTTTTACACAAAAGGCTGTTATGTCCTGTTTAGGTCTATAAAATCTGGAGGGTTGTGAAATGGAAAGTAAAGCCTGTCTTGGCACTGTGTTTCTGACATCTTCCTTTTTGTCCTCTAGCTCACCTCCTCAGCTCATGCTCAGCAAGGTTTTCACAGCTCGCACTGGAAGTAGCATCTACGGAAGCCTGAATACGTGAGTCTATTACAGATCATATCTATTGCACATAAGCAGATGAATGTAAGAACACAGAAGACCTTTTTTGGACCCTCCAGATTCTTTCTGTAGAAAAATAACTTCTTGTTCCCTGATCTGTTACATCCTGTCACTAGTGTCCTCACCTTTCCCTTGCGGTTGTCTTCACCTCAGTTTGCTTTAAGCGAATGAATGAACCATTCCTTTAATGCTGATATGGTGAAGCTTGATATTGTAAAGTACAAAAGTACCTGCAACCAGCAAAGGAGAAGAGATGAGAACAGAACACTGGAGTTGGGGAATTCACTCCAAGATGAAGAAAAAGGTGTTACAAAAACATGTGGGTTCCAGGAGTTCAATGTTTAGTTTTCTGTGTATTAATTGACCCACCTGAAAATGTGGCTTAGGCTATGAAAGCTTTTTCTAGTGGAAGCCTGCATTCTTACCTTGTCCATTCCATTCGGGCTATAATAAAGTAACACTATATTCTACTGAAATGCAAATCACTTGTTTTTGTTGCATGTTTTCTGTTTGTTATAGGTTGCAGGACAGTCTTGAGTTCATTAATCAAGACAGCAATACATTAAAGCCTGACCACAGTACAATTATGAATGGACTTCTTGGGAATATAGGTAATCACAAACAGATTTTATTTCCTGGTATCTTTAACTAAGTAATCATAGATTGTAGAATATGAAAGTCTTCTAAGTCAAATCTAATGTTAAAAAAAAGGCAAGCTAAAAACATTACATGTCGGTGGGGTTTGGAGGAGAATAAATCGGACAGTTCAAGGAATTAGCAGTGGTTCAATGTATTACTGATACCTATGTGTATATAAAATACATAATGGAAATATTTAGATATACTTAAGTTCAAATACAGAAAATGTTGGAAAACAACAGTCAGTAGAACTTTCTAAGCAGCATATCTTGGATCAGGCAGGATTGATTCTGCCTGGCTCTGTTCCCATTTTATTTTCATTAATTTCATTCTGTTCTGTACTCTGGCCACATGAGCGCATGTGCCTATGTGGTTTGTACTAGTCTAAGTCAACCTTGCACAGTTGTGCTGGAGTTTTTGATCAGATTAGACAGAATATCTTTTTGCTTTCTCCTCTTTCTTTCTCCGTCTGACCATGGAATCTAAGCAGTCTTGAAAAAACATCTGGCATCTTTGGTTCTCAGCCTTCGTGGAAGTGCTGTGCCTGAAGGCTCCATGAACATTAGATAACAGAAAGAGGAAAAGGTTTTGGCTTTTCCCCTTGGGGACAGTAGAGCTGATAGTAAAGATGCTGTAATTCAGTGCTTGGTTGTCCAGTGTAGCAGCCTGATGAGCTCTTCAGCACGTCTTCCCTTTCCCTTGGTTTAGATTATTGACTTTCCAAGCAAATGTCTGTTGTAGTAGGTGGAATAAGGGGCTTCTTTATACGTTTGCTTTCCAGAATATTGCTCTGTATAAAATACACTTTTCTAGTGTTGGAAGTAAGGAGTGAATTTGATGACTTTGTTACTTTAACTGGGTTTCTGGCTTTGATGTGCTCCTAATGCTTGTTGGGTGTGTTTACTTCTCTCCCTCACACTGACTTCGATAAGACTACACCTAAGCATGGGCTTAAATGCTTTTCAGGCTCAAAAGCTGTATACCTCATTAAAATAATTTCCAGTAGTCCATTTATAAGGGAAGCCAATTAAAGTTGTAAGAACCTATTATCTATTAAATGTTTCCTGAATTCACCAAGTCAGGAAAGTTAAAAAGACGCATTTTTCTTAATTTTCAGTATTCCTGTCAGACTTCAGTTGTGATTTTTCACAGTGCATGAGTGAATGAAGTGCCTGATCTAAGGGAGAGGAACTCACTTCATCTACTTTTAGGGTTTTGTTGTGGTTTGTGCTTGGCAAAAGTTCGCTGTATCACCAGTGTGATCTAAGCTGCAAGTTTAAATTCAGATAATGCAACTATTAGGTGTGGACTCAATATGATTTAGGTGTAGTCAGTGCTACACGTTCATCTGTGTCTGGCTCTGTAGTGAGGGTGGCTCTTCCCCACCAAGCAGAAAGGGTAACTGCCCTGAGAGCTGGCCAGAAGGTGTAGGCACCTCCCTGCAAGGGTGTGCAACAAGAATCGACAAGATTGCCTGCTAGAAGAGAATGCTGAAACTTTCTTTGTAATTGAGCTGCACAAGTTTTCAGTGGGTTCCACAGTGTGTGTTTACAGTTCCCCTTTCAACGCAGAGGGAACCATGGGTAAAGTACGTGAAGAAGTTAATCTGTAACTGCAGCATTTCTAACAACTGTTGGACAGCAAAGACTGCCCCTGACTCCTTGGGTCTTGCCAGCCTGTGATAGGAGAAGGGTCTATGTGTTTTGGTTGGGAACTATTTACAAGCTGCTTTTTTTAGATACGCTGGTGGGAAAAAAAAAAAAAAAGCAGCACTGGTCATGTCCTTTCCTTTAATGAGTGAACACCTAAGAGAATGGGAGCGAGCTTTGTTGAGATGCAGCTTTCGTGTTTTGTATAATCAGAAAACTTTGAGTGAGTAGCTTCAAATTTAGGAGAAGGACTGGTAATTAACTCATTAAAAATATCCATGCATTTTTCCTGGCTGTGTGTACAGTAAATACACTCTTTCCCTGGTATACCTACAATCCAGTATTATTTTTAAAAGGGACTACTGAGACTGCTAACAATTATTTTCTGTATGATCATTTCACTAAACTGATGTACTTGACTGTTCTTGGAATATGTACTTCAGCCTATAATTTTCTGTTGGTTCTACTAAGATTAATTTCTGCCTGCCTTCTCCCCCTTCTTCCCCGTCATCTTCAGCAACAGTGTTCTTCAGCCACCCCACCAGTGTGGATGTTAAAACAAACATTGTACTCCATGATGAATCTCCTGTTTGTGATCAAGTTAGGCTTTGAGCCTGCATAAATTAATCATTTTTCAACTTTAACAAAAAAAAAAAAAAAAAGCCCTTGGAGAGAAACCCCATCCATGTATGGGAGACAGTGTAAAGCCGGGTCTATTATTTTAATTCTATAAATACTATGTAGTCCAACTGTAAGCTGTATCCTTGAATCAACATTCTTGTTAAGCATAAGAGCTGTTCTCCTGCATTATGTTAGTCTGCGTTTATGTTGGCTTATATCTTTCTTATATCTATCCCTGCCCTGGCCCCCTCCCTACAGACTGTTCTGCTTTACTAACCTCATTCTTTCATGTGTATTTTACGTTTTGCCATGTAGGTCTTTCACAGCTTTGCAGCCCTAGGCGGGCATTCTCAGAGCAAGGTCCGCTCCGCCTGATCCGGAGCGCCTCTTTCTTTGCAGGTTTGCAGTGTGCTGTGTGCTGTGCTGTGTGGCTAGTCTAGCTGGTGTGACAAAACTGTGTGGATTTGTAGTTTAGCCCTGGAAATAAGATTTTTGGTTTTTTTAAATACAAAATGGACAGTGATGTCTGCTCTCTTACCTTTTTGGATACATGCTTTAAATCCCCAGAGGACAGCAGGCATTTTAATAGTCCTCTTTGGGGTTGGTTGGTTGTGTTGTTTTGTTTTGGAAACATATGTTTGATGGTGGATTTCATATTTCTGGAAATAATATTTCACAATAGCGTCAAGCTATTTTGATCTGGACTTGTTTCAACCAAACTGTAAAAACTAAAGCTAAACTAGGTTCATTTAAAATGGGCATTTCTTGCTTTTAGTGGTTGGGTCTTATTTCCATGGCTGAGTAGCTTTTATTTCACACACATATTTGTAAAATACATCACGTTTAAAGACTATTGAGCCTGAGACACTTTTGATCTTGTGTATATGCAGACTGTGAATCTGGACAGCTTACAGCTTAGTTGAACAACCAATGCACTGCTCACAATTTAAAAGTATTTCTTTTCTTCAAGACAGCATTGTAAAATCCTTTTAAAATTATATATATAATACCTAAGAAAGGTATATGAATGAAGTTGTGTTTAGATTGGTTTTGGGTGGGTTTTTTGTCTATACACTGAGTACTACCAATGTGACCAACTTCCCTTTGGTACATTAAAATGTCATTGAAAAATACCTGTGTAAAGAAATGAAGGGTACTAGTTTTAGTTTGTACTAAAATAGGTGTGTGCACTTCAGAAAAACACATACAAGCTTTTCAGATAAGTGTTTTGGCTTGTTCAGCTAAGCAGCCTTTCTTGGTGATGGCCTTGTGCAGTGCTGTTGATCTGAATTAATGAGCATGTTTTTGTTTCATTAATTACATGGAGATCTGCAAACAAGAAAGGAACTGTATATTCCCCTGCTAATTGGTATTCCTTGTTTTACAGTTCATAGCAACCCTATGGATATGCCTGGGAGGGAGCAGAATGAGGACAGAGACAGCGGTATAGCAAGATCTGGTAATGTCAGTTCCATGTGTTAACCCTGTGGACTCCAAAAATATTCAGTAGTATTCGTCACTGAGATGTCTAGACATTATCAAAAAGTTTTCCCTGTGCTGAAATGTGATTGTTCTGTTTCGTTATATATGAGCATTAAGGCACACCTATATGTATATGTACAGATGTTGTAGGTGTCAAGGTTGTTGCATTAGGAACCTCACAGGGATAATCTGAACAGCAGTGCAATTTATTAAAGCATGCTGCAAGTAAACAAGCCAAATTAAATGTTGAAATGAGTTTGCAGCATTTCTAAACAATACTTGTTGTCATCTCCTTTCCAAGTTGAGGAGAACTGTAATGTTAAAACATGAATTCACCTCCACAACACCCCTCTCCTTCCCCCCAGATTCAGGATATTGGGCACTTCAGGTTAGGATTGAAAAGGCTGTTAAAGGATGTGATTAACGCTACTCCTTTCCACAAAGAATTTATTTCCCAATACTCAGGGTTGATGAGCAAGGTGCAGCCTGTATGTTGCCTATTATGTAAAGCTGCAGGACTGTCCCACCCTTGTAGTGCTTGTATATCTTGTTAATGTTCTTATAAACTGGTTATTTTTCGATATGAAACATAGATAAACAGAAAAGAAGGCACTTGAGAAGCAACACCAGTTTATCTTGAGGGGCTTCGTTTAGTTGCTGGTATTATTTTCCAAATGCTCTTTCTTCTGGAGAGATTTTTATTTATTCCTCTTATTATTGCAGCATCTCTTAGCAGTCTGCTCATCACTCCGTTTCCATCTCCGGGCTCTTCATTTAACAAAAGCTGTGCTAGCAGTTACCAGCGGCGTTGGCGTCGCAGTCAGACTACCAGCTTGGAGAATGGGGTCTTCCCTCGATGGTGAGCTGGGAATGAAAATGCGGGTTGCTGCCCATAAATTTTCCACCATTGTCAGCTTGATTCTGCTCTTGCATATGTACATCTGCTCTTGCTGTTGCTTTCTGTGGGGTATTTACAGAGGTGTAAGTCAGGCTGCACTTCAACGCCTGATCTTTTTTAGTATCTGTTTTCTTCACAGCATTTGTTGTTTTGCACTAACTAGAAAGCCTTCAGCAAAACATAAACCTGTAGGCTGTACTTTTGAGGATAAGAAGCCCTAAAATCCTACTCAAAACACAAA
This sequence comes from Haliaeetus leucocephalus, assembly GCF_000737465.1. NCBI lineage: Eukaryota > Metazoa > Chordata > Aves > Accipitriformes > Accipitridae > Haliaeetus > Haliaeetus leucocephalus. The sequence continues at coordinate 2,487,880 of NW_010973092.1, forward strand.
TTCTTGGCAGAGGTGGGAGAGAACTAGAGTACCATATTCTGACCCCAGAAACACTTTGAATCTGGTTCCAGCTTTTGTGAGTGCAGGATCAATTAATGGTTGCTTGTAAAAAAACTGCAAAGTGGATGTTATCAGAGGTGATGATTTGACAACACATGCAAACAAAAGGTGTTTATTGAAGTGAAATGTTCAAGAATTGAATTACACAGGAAACCGAGATACAACTTTAAGCAGTGGATTACATTAACTTTCTATTTTTTTTTCATGCTTCAAGGTCCATGGATGAAAGCTTTAACTTGTCAGATGACAGCTCTGGTCCTAGCCCAGGAATTGTTAGGAAGAAAAAGATAGCAATTGGAGTTATTTTTTCACTCTCGAGAGATGAAGATGAAAACAACAAATTTAATGAGTTCTTCTTCTCACACTTTCCTCTTTTTGAGAGTCACATGAACAAACTGAAGAGTGCAATAGAACAGGTAAACACAGTCTCTTTTGATTCTTGCACTTGTATTGCTGTACGTTCCCCCCAGCCCTGTCAGATTAATTCCTAACTCTTGTTACTAGTTTACAAAAGTGGGATCAACTTGCTGTGGGGTATTGGAAGTGCACCAGAGAAGAGCTTTGCTCTACAGCATCTTTGATGGTGTTTTTTATTGCTAGCAAAAGCACAACACAGGGTGAGGACAGAGCATGCTGCGTTACGCTACAGGGATTGCTGACAGCTAGAACAGTCGCTAGGCTGTGTAAGCTCCCAGCAAGCCCTGGATCAGCCAAGGGGAAAGGTGCTTTTAAGACCACCTCTACCTCCCTGCTTCAGCTGTATCTGAGTGTAGTGGATTGCAGGGTCAGAACCTATCCCTAGGCTATTCCAGGCTGTAAATAAATATCGAGCTTTTTTTCTTTCTCTTTTTTTTAACCCCCTGATTCTGATGTGTAGGAAATTTTCAAAGATTGACATTTCAAATATGCGGTTAGATTTGCTTCAAATCTCTCTTCTAGGAAATACTTAGTGGTTACTTTGCCACTGCAATGAAAACTTTGATCCCTTTTATGCCTTGAATGATGAAAAGCACAGAAGAAGCAGAGGCTGCAAATGCATGTGCCTCACCTATCTTTCCTCAGATATGAAAGTTGGCACTTGTACCATCGTTTTATCACTTAAAAAAAAATTATTTGCATGACTAGTTGCATGAAAGATAAAGTCAAACACATGACTTTGTTTTCCATTTTCTGTGCTTCTGTAGCTATGTGTTACTTATCTGTTTAATGATTGTTTTCAAGGCTATGAAAATGAGTCGTAGATCAGCTGATGCCAGTCAGCGGAGTTTGGCATATAACAGAATTGTTGATGCCCTTAATGAATTCAGGTGAGCAGTTTGTCTCCTATCTTTTGTGTCTGTTTTTTCAAAAGCACTCAAGTCTGTTTTAGAAGGATCTTCTCCTTAGTGCAGGATAAGTAACATGTCTAAACTCTTCTGCAAAAGTAAGTACAATAAAGGTATTGGTGATAGCAAGCCGTTATAATCTGTTTGTGTTTTTAGGTTTTGCCAAGTGTGTATATCCATCAGGGCTCGGTGTGAACAGGACATAGATGATGAAGGTTTTCTGTGCTTTAGGTAGTAATGAAGCTCCCAGCAACCTCTTAAATTATCTTTTATGGCCCGTTGCGAGGGGGAAAAGAATTGCAAAGCCGTTAGGGAAATACTCCTCTAGTGTATATTTTCCTGATGTGTGAGCAAAGCAAGACTTTTACCCTGCTCTAAATTCAGCTCTAAAGGTGTTTCAGATAACCAGCTACTAAGAAGGAGGACTATCTTTTTCACACAGTAAAATGCAGTACTGTAATCTCTTGCTATCAGTACCTGCAGAGCGCCTCTATTCAACAGTTAATATACAAAGTAACAGAGATAAGCACATCCCTGGCATTTAACTGTATTTTCTTTCCATAGTTTAAGTCATGGGGAGGGAATTAAGATGAAATCCGTCTGTTTCAAGTGATTCATCTTCTCTCAGATAGGAGTGGCAGGGTGCTTCCTTTTACAACCAGCGCAGAGTTACTTTTAAAAGACATTATAGGAGAGCGCTCTGATGTTGCAAAAAGAAAATCCTGTGACATCAGGATGTATTTTACCGAACAGTGAAGGATCCTGAGGGCTCACCCATTTTTCTACAATTCCACTTACCACCTGAATGCCATGGATTAGGTGGTGTTGCAGGATGAAGGCACAGTATATTTTTTAATTTTTTTTTATTATTATTTTTATTTTTTAGAACCTCACCTCTGGGCAGTTGTGAGGGAGGGCAGAGGATATGTTCGGTAGGGACAGGAGGCAGGGAAGAGCAAACACGTGGGCCTGCGGTGAGAGGTGGATGGGATCAGCAGTGCCAAGAGAGGGAGCAGAGGGAGCTCGTGACTGCTGGGAGCAGCCGATCCTGCCCAGGGGCCCGAGACGAGTCTGGCAACTCTGAGCAGCCACGGTGGTTCCTCCGCTCCCCCCAGCTCTGTCTGCCTCTCCTCCCCATTCTCACCCTGAGCCATTTCTCTGCATGCCCACCCCCTGATAACACCACCTCCCCAGCTGTTTTCCCAAAACATTCCCCCTCAAGATACATGCAGCGGACTTTGCCCATTCTCCTTTGTCCTTCCAAGTTAAACAGTTCCAGAGTGCCGGGGAGGGGTGCATATTGAGTCAAACGTAGGGAAAAATAACCCTGAAAACACAGGCCAAATCCCCCTTGCTAGCTTTTTCCTCCTTGGAGGAAAGCTTGGCGGTGCTGAGCTGGGATGGGACGAGGAAGGCTGCTCTTGTCGGACCGAGGAGGAAAATAACGTCCCACTGGACATGGGAGGATTGGCACTCTCCTGAGCCGCTGTAAGACGCAGTCATTCACATGACACAGCCATTGCGTAACCAGCACTGGAAGCATGTGTCTAACTACCAGCTTTATGCAGAGGTTTCCATGGTGATACAAATATTACTCTTTAATAGTGTAACGAGGTAAATTAAATCCAGTTTAATTTCATATAAATGAGTTTCCTGGGGCAGCAGACTTTGGCAATTCTGGGGTGGTTTTTTTGGTGTGGGTTTTTTTTTTTGTTTTCTGTTTTTGGGGTTTTTTTTAAGCAAGTGCATTCCAAGGTGTGCACCCAGCCGGTGCCCCCAGCCCAGGCCAGTCCTGCAGGTGGGCAAGGTCCTCGTGCCTCCGCAGTATCTCAGGGTGGCAATGTGTGCTGCCATCAAGAAAAGCATTTCTGTAACGTGCAAGAGCCACTTGCTTTTCAAAGCAATGCAATATGTGTCTGGTAAGAAAAAAAAAAGGTATATTTGAATACTGAAGGCTGGATGCAAAGATGTTTTGGCACAGGTTCAGCAAACCCATTTAGGCCACTATTATCTCTTTAGGCGTCTGCTTTCCCACTGAAGTCACGGGGAAGTCAGGAGCCTGAGTCCTTTGGTGAACCTGAGACTTGCGTTGATTCCTGCCCTCTTAGCAAATTGTGCTGGAGGGAAGAAGGGTGCTGACTTCAGTGAGTTGGTGTTTCTGAAACGTAATCCCGTGCTGGTTTAACTCATTGGGGTTTTTTTTTTTTTTTTTTTTTTTTTTTAAGGAGAAGGTCTTTTGTTTTTTAAGGAGGGTTTTTTGTTTGTTTTTTTTTGTTTTTTTTTAAACCCAGACTTCCAGAGGTTCTCAAGTGTAGCTGATGTGCACTCTTCTGGTGATGACAACAACCTCAAATCACTGGGGCATGGGGGACCAGCTACACGCCGCCGTGCTGATCAGAGAAGGGAGGAGGAAGGGTGACGGGTGTTATCGTAGCCTCCTGCCACCCAAAAGTCCCCTCCTGCAGGGAAGGTGCTGTGGTTGTAGGTCTGCCTGCTAGCCTGCAAGCAGGGTTGTTGCAAGGAGCTGGCTGCGGGGTCAGCCAGGCATTTACAGGCATTTACCTGCCGGTACTGGGGGTTGAGGGGGAGTAAAGAAGACAGCAAAACAGACCCCTTCCTTTGCTCTTGTCATCTCATCCTGTGAAAAACAAAGCTGCCTTCTCTGAAAGGCCTAGGCTGCTTCTGCAAATCGGTGCTATTGATAAATTTGCCATCAATTTGGTGCCTAGCTCCAGGCCTACTCTTGCATCCTTATTCACTTTACAATTTTTAATTTTCTAAAGCACTGATGGATTTAGCTATTAACACTTGACTTAGAGGCTTAAAACTCTTTGGATGTCAGCTGTGCAGACACATGACTTATGAAATAAGCTACTGTACTTGCATAAACATTTCGACTCCCCCGGTCCCCGAGGCCAATGCAGCACATTGATAATACAGATTATGCATCTGACTAATACCTGTGTGGCAAATACGCAGACTGGCAAGGAAACACTGGACGCAAGGCCTAGGGAAACACCTCTCTGCTTTCTGGCAGCCACGTTTGATCCTATTTTATGCCAGTAATTTTTAAGCAGTTTAAGCTGCTGAGAACAGAGTGGTGCATTTTGCTCAGCGGTGCAGGCTGGCCCCTGTGCCAGCATGGGCACAGGAGTGGCATGGGCTCCTGCACTCACTGCAGCAATTACTGCCTTCATTTTCTTTTTCCTTTTTAAGGAAAAATCATCTTTGGAAAGAAGGAATCAGGATAGGGAGCAAATGCACGTGAATTAAGTTTTAGAAACCGCTGGTGTTTTTTCTTTTTTGAAACAATCCCTAAAGAGGTGCTAAGCTTTGCCATTACATTGCAACTCTTAAATAGCGAGAGCAGCTCTCACAGCACAGTGCCGAGGGTCAGCAGTGTTTCCCTTGGGGAGGAAGGGAGCTGCAGAGGGATGCTGTCATCCACGAGAAGCCATCTGGCTCCTTTGGTTTGTACCGCACCAGGGAAAGATGTCTCGGACTGGTACCAAAATCCAAGACAAAGGCCGGGGAGGTTCGCGGGTGTATTTGGGTGAGGGTGAAGCGGGGAGCAGCACAATGCTTGACCCTCGTCGATGCCGTGCCGTGCCGCAGCACCGCGAGCACCGTCGTGTCTGCCAGCAGCAGGGCCGATCGCCTCGGTGCCATCTGCGCCTGCAGAGCAGACGAACCCCCAGAGGGTTTGCAGGAGGGGTTTTGCTCAGGTCTTCATTTTTGTTTGGCTGGGCTGTGTGCTTTGGTTTTGAGCTACCTTTAGATATGAAGGTGTTTCCTGAGGAGGTCTCCCAGCCCCTGTCCCTGCTGCACCCATTCCTGGTGCTGAGGTGCCCCGTAAGCTCCAGGCTGGACTTCAGCCTCCCAGAAGCATTTCCAAATATAAACCGTTTTAAATGTACTGCAACCCTCAAAAGAACAGTCTCTCTAGTTAACTGAACTTTCCCTCGCATGCGGCTGCTCGATGCTGGTGTGCATGGGGGGGGGGAGGGGAGGGGGGGGGGGGGCTGCTTGCTGCAGATGGCCAAGAGGGGTCAATTTGATTTTTAATGGTTGTTATTTTTTAAATCTGGTTAACTTCCCTGTAGTGTTTTAGGGTTTTGTTGTTGTTGTTGGGGGGTTTTTTTGGTTTTTGGGTTTTTTTCTGTTCTTTAATAAATGGAAGGGAGAGCATTTCCTCCGTGTTTGCAGAGCTGGAAAGCAGTTAATCCTTGCCCTTGGTTTCTGTGCCATTGCTGCCTGCGCTGGCATGGAGGGTTCCCTGCACTGCAGTCACATGCCTGCTGGCCGCCGGCCAGGGCAATCTGATCTCTCTCTGAGGAAACACTATCAGTTGCAGATGCAGCCAGGGTTACCAGAATAGTAAATAACGAATCACAAGACTTGGTCTATCTTTTCAACGAAAACAAATATTTTAATATGTTGGGTTTAGTGTAGAAGTAGTTTCTTTTTTCAAAACAGCCAAGCTGCAAGAGGCTTGGCTTGGGTTAGTTTGCATATGAAGGAGAAATAAGCTGTATTTTACATTAAGTTGTTCCATTTATCTTCAGCTTCTAAGGTCAGCTGTGTCGGGGGGGTGCAAGTTTCAATACTTATTTTGAGCTTTGAAACTCATCAAGCTTTGAAGTCCCTGGACTTGGGGTTTCTCCCTTTCTTTGGGCCTCTTTAACATCCACTCCAGTTAATGGGCTGTGAACAGAAAGCTTTCCCTTAACAACCCCACCTCCAGTCCTAACTTGCTACTGCCGAGGCATGAAATCCTGGTGCCCCAAGAGCACGGCGCTGCCGGAGACCCTCCGGTTACCCCCACGATGTGGCAGTGCTGGTGTGCCCCAGCTGCATGTCCCACTCACATCTAACCTGGCAGGACTGTTGTGCCTGGGTCAGTAACCAGGCTGTGCTTTCCTCCCAAGAGAGGACCAGCAGCAGAGGGTAAAGTAGAGCAGCTCTGAGGCTGCTCTAAACTGACCCAGCAAAGAGCCCCCTGGGTGCTATGGGTCTGGTAAGCTCAAAGGTAACTTGACTTTCCCCCTTTCCAGCCCATTGACTGTTTTCTGGCTTTCCTATCATGCTTGTGGCAGTGGAGTGTCTGAAAATCTAACCTTTGAGGAAGACGGGGTTGATTTTGACTATGGTGAACACACAGGATGGAATTTGTACTTAATGAAAACTGATAGAAAAAAAATAAGGCAGCAAATGCCACTGTCCCCCTCGCCCCTTTCTTCTTGAGCAGTCCCAGTGACTTCGGCACAGTGCACGGTCACCTTTGCTGCCCTTTGCAGAGCTGCTCTGGGGGTCCCGTCACCGTACAGCTGCTTTCTTCTCTGCTGAATAGCCAGGGAATAACTCCTTCCTCCCCTGAGTGCCCCTCGTACCGGCGCTGCTGTGTGCTGCTCTGCTGCTGACGTGCCGGGCTCTTTAACTTTAAACGCTAAACCACGGAAGATTTGGCAGCTGCTGCTCGAGTGTGTTTGCCTGCCTGACACGCACAGCCATTGCTTTTCTTCTGGAAGTGTCTATAAATTTTTAGACCAGCATATCCGGAGATCTTTATAAATCAAGGCTGGTACTAGGGATAATGGGATAATGTAAATCTTTGTCTTATAAAAGAAAAGTATCTCTTCCACAAAAAGTGGTGCATTAGGTGGGGAGAAACCTGAATTGATCAGTCATTTCCTTTGCTGTTTTGGTTTTTTCAGGCATACATTTTTACTGTGATGAAAATACAGGTTCCCAACACAGGCATTGTACTTAAAACTATCATTTAGTTTAGAGTTTAGAGGAGTTTAACAGTAATCTGAGGGGTTTTAATCTGGTGTTTTACTGCAGAGCCAAAGTTTTAATCATACATTTACTGACCTCTGTAGAGTCGAAGAGGATGTGGGTAGGTGCATAATCCTTGAAACCACGGGGTAACTTCGACTCTAATGTGCTATATTTAAAGCTAAAGAATTAAGCTGGTCCCCTGCTCTACAAATCTACGCTTTTGTGGGTTTGGCCTGGAGATACACCAAATTTTTTAAAGCAAGGAGGAAGATAAGGTATTTTTATAAGTCAGATGCACATAACCTTGCCCTAGTCATAAATCAAGCAGAACTATGGAGGATTTACATGTTTTGAATGAAATGGAGGGAAAACAGGGAGATAACAACAACAAATCATTCATTTCTTCTTCATTCAGAACAGGGCAGCTCTTGACTTTTGACAGGGAATGTTACTGTGTTTGGGATCACTTTAGGCAGATGCACGAAGAACCTGTGAGGCTTAACTCTCCGAGGTGGAAGGGTGCGTTCATATTATTTAATGAACAACACGGTTTGGATAATGGTTGATGAGATAAATTTTGTTTCTGATAGAAATGACAGCTGGAACTAAATGTTGCAGTAAATTCTTTGAGTTGGGATCTCTGCCTTTCATTTTTTTTTGTTTAGTCTTCTGGATTTTGTTTTGTTTTCTAGAACGACTATTTGCAATCTCTACACGATGCCACGGATTGGGGAGCCTGTCTGGCTTACTATGATGTCAGGGACACCAGAAAAGAACCAGCTTTGCCATCGCTTCATGAAGGAATTCACATTCTTGATGGAAAATGCTTCTAAAAACCAGTATGGTGGATTATAGTTTTTAAATTACATATGTGTTATGCCTTTTTATTTCAAACCAATTTTTGAATCAGTTTTTAAATCCTGGTAATCGAAGAATCAAAAGGCCATCCATAAATACCTTCTTTTTAAACCAAAAAAGAAACAGGAAAGTATCTCATTAAATGCCTGCTTCCCGACAACCCTCTAAATCTTGGTAGAGGCTAAACATTTGAAACATGTCCATAGGAAGCGCGTGATGGGTGTGTATGTCTGGAAGGGGGTGAACATACCTTATGAAATGCATTAATCTACCTTTCAAAATCAGTTATCATATGATGAGCAAGGTTAGACATTCAGTAAGAGCCATGTCTGTAATACTGTCTGACCGCAAATTGCTCTTAAACCTGACTTCTGTAAAATGCCACTAAAGAAATTGTGTGCTTCATTAGTACTCACCTTTCTGCCCTCAGGACAAAGCCGTGAGCGGTTGTTAAAAATTGAGAATGTTCTTGATAAAGTCAGGAGAATCTGATAAATTTACTCTTTTGTCAACACTTCATCCTCTTTCCCCAGGGCATGAATAGGGGAAGTTTTTAAAGCGTTTGGCTCCGCCGAAGTCCTAAAACGAGCACAAACATGTGAAGTTTGAGTGGGAATGGCACTGAAAGACCAGCTGTTAGCTCCGGGGAAACTGCTCTCTGCAGGGTGGGGAAGGGGCTGCTGCTTACCGTCTTCCAGCTTTGCCACCAACTTTGTCATCTTTTCTCTCCCCCAGATGGGAGAGTGACAATTAGCGGTCAGCATGGTCCACCTTCTCCTGCCTCAGTGCAACGGGAGAAACCGTAGGGAGTTTTGAGGTGTTCAAATGTATTTTCTTAAAATCAGTTCTTGCTGCAGTGGAAGCTTTTTCCTGGGATTAGCCCCTCTGGTCCCTGCCATTCTGAGCCCTGTACATCTTGGTTACACTTAAATGGTCATTTGTTTGGGTTTGTTTGCTTGCTTTATTTTAAATATAGTAAGATTTACAGTGATGGAAGCAAAAGGAAAATCAAGCCCCATATCCTTTTCAGTCTAGTTTTAACTCTCCTTTCCTCCTTCTGCTGTCTCCAGTGAGGAAACGGCTAAATTTAAGCTGTAGGGTTCCTGATGCTTGTAAACTATTCAAACAGTGTTATTTTGAGGCTCGGTGGCGTTTGACTGTTTTCCTCCCCGGGCACCTGAGCCGCTGTGGTGGCCGCCAGCACCATCTGTTGGCATGTGGGAGGCTCTTTGGCTGCACTTCTGCACACTCCTGCCAGGAGAGGGGACTGGGAAGGAAAGTCTTCCCTCCCAGAGCAGAAACCATGCTCTATCGTTACAATAAATCAGGTAGTTAACATTTTTCAGAAAGGTTTTTCACCTCACTTGTTTTGCCAATGTAAGGACACAGCCTTTCTGGCTGAGCTACAGAACTTTGGGGGGGTTTATTTTTGAAAAGGAGCAGCCGTATGTGCTGAAATTGCATAACAGTTAGATGAAAGACTACAGCACCTAGCTATTTTACAGCTTTGGTAGCAATAGCCTTCCTGCTCATCAATAGTCACAAATCTTAAGGGTTTGGGATCTCCCTGGAGAACAGAGGCCATGCAGTGCGACTGTTTTCTTACAGGGAACAAAGTTGTTTTTGAGATGTTTTACAACATAAAGCTTGCAAAATAGGAAGTCTCATAATTCTTGGCAAATAGAGGAAATGAGATGCCACAAGTTTAAAATACTTAATTTTGCTTTAAATGTGTGTTCTAAAAAAGAGCTTTGCAGGGGTGGGAGGGAGGATACAGCCGTCCCTTCTTTCCCCAAAGAACCAAGACCGAAGGGATGATCTCTGCTGATTTTTATTAGGTTGTTTCTGCAATCCTTGATCCATGTAGACTGTAGAACTGCTGTTAGTTTAACATCCTGAGTGTGTACCTGGAAAAAAAATGATGTTGAACGTTTTGCTTTCAGGTTTTTACCAGCTTTACTGACTGCAGTCCTGACTAACCACTTGGCCTGGGTCCCTACCGTCATGCCGAATGGCCAGCCGCCTATACGAATCTTCCTAGAAAAGCATTCTTCCCAGAGCGTGGACATGCTGGCCAAAACTCATCCATACAACCCGCTGTGGGCACAGCTCGGTATGTGGCAAACATCTCTAAACCACCCAACAGCTTTATATCAATGGATATGTGTGCGGTGGTTTTTATGGATGCTTGTTGCTTCCCCACCAAGCTGGATTTTTTTAATTTTTTTTTTTTTATTCAAAACAAGGCAAAAGTGTGTATTTCAAGCTTAGAGGTGGTCACTGTATTTTTTTTATATGTGCTGTAATTTCTTAAGGCATTATCAATTATAAAATGGCAGCCAAAAAGTAAAGCCCTCTGTAGTCATCTATGGCAGGTCTCTTAAGGTCACTTGCCCAGGTGATGATGGAGGATTCCAGTCCTCCTCTGGTCCTCCCTCTATAAGGAAAACCAATTTTTATTTTTTGGAATGCTGCTATCAATAAGCCCAGTTCTGGAAAGAGCAAATCAAGGAAATCCATCTTTTGATAAGAAATGAACATACTCTTAATACAACAGGCAAAGGAGCAACACAGTACAGGCAATTATGTCTTGGCAAACCCCTGGGTAAGGTCTCAAAGCCTGGTTGATTGAGTAGCTAGTCATACTGTCTTCTAATTGCTGAGGAGAGGAGAGGAGATGAGCTTCCTATTCTCTGGTCAGATTGTCCTGCTTTGCACGCAAACTCTCACGGAATTTGGTCAGGGAAGGGAAAGGAAGGTTTTGTGAGGTTGCCCTATTCTGGCAGGATATGAATATAGGCAGGAATGGCCAGGGAGTTGGCAAGAAGACTTGATTTCAGAGCTCATGGGACTCGAGGGATCTGCTGTGGTTAGGTTGGCCTTTGAGGCCTCTTGGATCCCTTGTCCCCTCATCGCTGCATGCATGCAGTGCCCTAATACCTCCAGAACAGCACATGTGCAGGCGCTTCCCCAGGCGAATCTGAAGTACAGTCAAAACAACCCATCCAACCCATAGTAGAGCTCAAGGGGAGGGAAGAGAAGGTTGGCTTCAGCTATGCACCCACCACTGTCACTTTTTTCCCTCGTTCCTGGCATAGGTTTGTTTCTCCTTGCAGCTTTGTCTTGGTGGGTAAAAGTTCAGCCCGGTTTCCAGACTATCCAGGCTAATTCAGAGCAGATGCCTCCTCTCTCCCATGGCTATATAAGGAACCCAGGAGATGAGCCTCCAAAGCTAGGCAATGAAGTTAGGTGGTGCGAATACTCCCTAATATGTGAGATCAGATGTCTCCCTGACCAGCGTGTCACCTTACCAACAGCCATGATACCAACAGCATCTTTGGGATTCTCTGTATTGAAAACAAAATCCTAGCATAGCTGTCCTCACTCTTCTGCTTTAGTATTTTTCTGTTGTACACCTGGCCTTTGAAAACTGGCCACAACAATTGTCTGTTAGAATAATAATTTATTTTAAAGATGCAAAATAATTGTCTGTTTTATTTCCTATTCTAGGTGACCTCTATGGGGCTATTGGATCGCCTGTGAGATTAGCAAAAACAGTTGTGGTTGGCAAAAGGCATGACCTGGTACAGAGATTGCTTTATTTCCTTACTTACTTCATCAGATGCTCTGAACTTCAAGAGACGCATCTTTTAGAAAATGGGGAAGATGAAGCCATTGTCATGCCTGGAACTGTTATAACTACCACGCTGGAGAAAGGAGAAGTAGAAGAATCTGAGTATGTGCTTGTCACAATGCACAAGAACAGGGGCAACTTGCTGCCGACGGAATCTGAAGAAATGAGAACCCCTAGCTGTAACTGTAAATATTGCAAATGTCCGATTTCCCTTGCACAAAACATAGAAGGTGTTTCACAGCAAGAGAGAGAAGATGCACAAAACACTCCTAAGGTAGAGCTGGAATCCTCTTCAGATGAGAACAGAACTATTGTTCCTGATGATTGCCAGGAAGATGTTGTTGATGCTAAGCAACCGAGACCCTGCCTGGACACAAAACTAGAGACCGTGGTGTGCACAGGGTCAGCCTCACCAGAAAAACGTGTAGTGACGGAATCTGGTTTGGAGCCAACAGGAAACATGTGGAGGAGTGAAGAGTCACTGGAATCGGGCAACCAGGCGGTCAGTGTAACAAGGTCACCCGGTATAGCTGTGGAAAAGAAGCCGCCAGATAAGCTCTTCTGCGATGCGTTTCCTTGCAGTGCTGCCGAAGCTCAGACAAAGGTGACTTTCCTCATCGGAGATTCCATGTCACCCGATTCAGACATCGAACTCAGAAGTCAGGCAGTAGTGGAACAAATTGCTAGGCATCACAGCCCACCAGCAACGGAGGAAGGAGTGTCTGCTGATCAGAACTGTGAAGCTAAACAAACTGTTGAGGACCAAAATAGAGACTGTGGGACAGCTGAACCCTTTCCTCAAGTTGCTAGTGAGCATCAGAGCTGGAATCCAAATCCATACAATGCTGAGAGCATGAGTCTGTTTGATGAATATTTTACTGATGACAGTTCAATTGAAACCCGGACTATTGATGATATTCCAGGGCAAGCAGCTACAGACCTTCTTGCTCACAACAGTAGTTTAGAGTTTTCTAAAAAGCTGTGTACAAAGACTAGCAAACCACCTAGCGAGTTTTGTAAATTTATGGACTCTGTTCGACAAGAGACCTACAAAAACTGCTTTAATGAGCAGGACCAAAGAGAGAAAATCTCTATTCGCATCCCCCATGGGGACAGAGAAAATGTAGAGAAAAAAGTCGCCCCGGGAATTGATTGGGACATTCCAAGAAATGAGAGTTCAGATAGTGCCCTGGGTGACAGCGAAAGTGAGGATACAGGTCATGATCTAACTAGACCAAGCAGTAACTATTATGGAGCAGAGCAAGAAGATTGGGCAGAAGAATATGAGATTCCTTTTCCTGGGTAGGTATTATTCAGCAGTAATAGAGCCTAAAAAAGATAGAGCCTCTTCTCATGTCACATGTTTGGAGAATGTAGCCTAACTTGGCATCAGTGGTTAGAAAAGTATCTCTTGAGCTTGCTGGTTGTAAAAGAATATAGAGAAATCAGCGGTCAGGAAAAAAATATTAATTGTGCATTGCGATCGTCACTCATATCCTTTTCTTCCACAATGGGCTGACTGCAAAAGCTGACTTAAACTCTTTTTCAAAAGTACTTGAAGTTAGAAGTTAGAAGAGATATGATAAATGTGAAAGTGTGACCTCTGTGTGAGCTGAATTTGTTGTTTAAAGTTAGAAGAGATACGATAAATGTGACAGTGCAACCTCTCTGTAGGCTGGATTTGTTGTTTACTATTGCACATCTCTTTGATATGCCTTTCTTGCAGGTCAAAATTAGTTGAAGTGAACTCTGTCCAGCCCAGTATTGCCAATTTTGGAAGATCCTTACTAGGTGGCTACTGTTCGTCTTATGTCCCTGACTTTGTTTTGCAAGGAATAGGAAGTGATGAAAAGCTGAGGCACTGTTTGGTGTCAGATTTGTCTCATGCTGTGCAGGTAATTAAGCTATATTTGGTAAATGTATTTGTCACAGTAGGGAAAGGCAAATATTTTTGAATGTACAAACCTGCTAGAAGTGGAATTATTTACTGTCGCAGCTCTCTTCAGATTTCTCCAGTCCCAGGTCACCCAATTTTTTTCTCTCAATTAATGTATCTGAAAAAGGTGGTTATTTCAATGCAAATCTGGAGCACGAAAACTTGGACTCCCACTGAAGCCAGCTGAGAGGATCTCTGTGCTAAGCTGTAGCAAAATGATCATCTCCTGCAGACATGGCAGCCTGTTGATGGTTGCATGCCCACAGGATGGAATGATGTTAAACAAGACCAAATGCTGAGGTTGCTGTGCATCTCTTCCCGGGCACAGTCTTCCTGCAGTGGTTTTGCAGAAGCTCCCTTGGCTCCCTCCTCTTTCCATGCACGTCTAACCAGCATGCTGCTGCTTGTGGGGCAGAACATGTTCTCTGCAGTGAAGCCATCGGGAATGCTTACTATTTTGGGCACATTGCTCCTTTTTTTAGGATTGTAGTCAAAGTGTTCGACAGTGCCGGCTTCACTGGAAAAGGAGAAGCCATTATTAAGATAATTGTCCTAAGGGGACTCACGCTTCTCATGTGTGCTGGAAAACATCTCTGCTCCACAGAAGCTTTTCCCTAGATGAACTGGGGCATGACTGGGAAGCATGGTCTTGCCTACCCCTTTTATAGTCACCAGGAGAGGAGTGGAAAGCAGGCTGTCACTGAAAAGCATGATTCTGCTCCCCTCTAGTTTATTCCCAAGGGAATGGGGAAAGACCCCCGCACAGGCTGGTGAGCAGGCAGTCTACTTCTCTGAGCGCTCCCCTGGGAGACTCCGAAATGTCCCCTTCTTCCACACCTCTCCAGTTAATGATGTGCATCGCACCTGCGGCTGTTCTCCACGTTACTGTCCCCTTTCCTTGTGCCCAGCCCCGTGGGCCGTGGCAGGGGTGTTTGCTCCCTGCGCGGCTGTTCTAGGTGCTGTTTTAAGCCATTGTGGTTTAGGCCGAATGTTTAAGGCATTTGTGAAGCATAATTGAACTTCAGGCAACAGAGGCAGCAGTGTGAGGTGGCTGCTGCTGTGAAACTAATGTGTGTGAAATATAACCTAGTTGTGGTGCGTGTCCATCAGGAGATTTATATTTCAATTGCAGAAGTCAAAGATTGAGAGGCTACAAAAGGACCAAGCAAGATTTTATATGCTTATCTTCAAGTAAAATAGTAACTGCATCCTAGCCCCGTGTGAACTCCCTGTGGGACTGTTTGGAAGGAGATGCTTCCTAACAGTCCAGCCCCAAAAATGTGCTGGGGAAGGACAATGGGGTTCCAAATACTCCCTTTTTAAAACCTCCATGGCCTTAGAGAGGTGAAATGCTACTTGGAAGGAATGGAGGAGCTGGGCGCAGGCTTGGTTCCTGACTCCCTCTGCTGGCCCTCCCATAAATGGAAACCAGTGACAACTGGGAATAAAACCGACCTCGTTAACACAGCCATGTTGAACAGCAAGTTGGATTTTTGGTACTTTAAGTTTTAGGGGTTTAAAATGTACTTTAGATATGTCAGAACTCTTTGTATCAAATATCAAAAGATGTAATTGTCAGCCAGCGACACACTTTCAAGCCTGGAAGAAAATGTAAAATAGTGACTATCCTTCTAAGACTGTGCCTTGCTTACAATAAAGCTGTTTTTAATAGGTGGAATGCAATGTTAGCACGTTACTGTATTTTAGATGAAGTAGTGCCTGGGATGCTATCGCTGCTATTGAGGATGGCGATGTTTTGTGAAAAGACTGTTGTCATTTGTCATTCTCAGGGTTCTGCTATTCATTTTTTGTTTCTAGCATCCTGTTCTGGATGAACCGATTGCAGAAGCCGTCTGCATTATTGCAGACACGGACAAATGGACGGTGCAAGTGGCCAGCAGCCAGAGACGAATGATTGATAATAAGCTGGGAAAAGAAGTGTTAGTCTCGAGTCTCGTCTCCAACCTGCTTCATTCCACCCTTCAGCTTTACAAGCATAATTTATCTCCAAACTTTGTAAGTATGATTGACAGTTGAGAGGGTGATGTTTTTTTAAAGCATCCTTTCACTTCATAGGTTAAAGAGGGTGTAAGGTTTTGCCTAGTGTATTTATCCGTAGCAACAATTCTAGTAGCCAGTGCATCCCCTGATGTAGCTGTTGGAGCTGTCCATTTAAACACGGCTCTGTGATTAAGACAGCTGTCTCATTAATTCTGATTTAACATGCAATCAAAGGCTTCTGCTCAAAAGTAAGAGTCTTGCCAGTGAATGTCTTACTAATTATTCACCTAGACGCAGCCACGGAAAAGGCAGTAGACGTATGGGGTCTGTGCTGTTTCGCTCTGAGGCTGGGTGCGGTTTGGATATAGCGCCGTCTTTTCCCTGACACAACTCCCTTTGCTTTCTAGTGTGTTATGCACCTGGAAGATCGGCTGCAGGAGCTCTACTTCAAAAGCAAGATGCTGTCCGAGTATCTCAAGGGCCAGATGAGAGTTCACGTCAAGGAGCTGGGCGTGGTGCTGGGGTACGATCACAAACTTACTCCGAGCAGTGCTGCCCTGGGTTTCCTGGTGCCAAATCCTCCGCCTGGGCTTGTTCTAAGCACAGCGAAATGGATTCCTAAATGGGACTGGAACCGTAGTGTGGCATAAATCGCCCATGGCCGCAGGCTTTTCCTTAGCCGTTGCTTGATCCCGAGGATCCCCCAGCCTTTCTCTCTTCCCTCCGGGCAGGAAGATGGGCTCAGCACTCCAAAGCTTATCAGACTCCTTCCTTAGTTGGTCAGTCATCCCTGAACAACGTGGGGCACCTGATTCCTCCAGGTTGACTTACCCTACATGGCAGAAAACACCCTCTGTGTCATGTAAGGCACATAATACCTCTCTGTGGGTGTGGGGCACAGGCAGAGAAGCTATTTAAGGGGTGTTTATAGGAAGGCTCTGAATATCTTTTTATGCAGGGGAGTACAGGGTGAGCAGGAAGGCACACGGAGCATGTGTGGAGCTGGAGATGGGGGAGCAGCTGCAGCAGGATGAGCTGCAGCACGGTGCCAGGGCTTCCTTGGTAGCTGCAGAAGTAGTTTAGCCTCGTTCTGTGATCCTGTGCTTTGTCCCCTAACCATTGCTCCCTTTACTTCGAGGGTAGGAAGGAATCTGCTGGTTTTCCTTCCTCCATCTGCTTTCTCACCAGTTTGTTAGCCCTGCGAAAGAAAAAAAACCAAACAGGCAGGCAGGAGCTGGAGGCAGCGTTGACAGTGCAGAGCTGTCGCTCTTCAGCACGAGCAGGCACGTCTGGAGGGGATGTTAGAAACAATCTGGTGGCTGGAGCGTGTAACCCAGCTGGCAGTGCTGCATTAGGAGAGAAGCACAATTGGCTTCAATTTTACCGGAAAAATGTCCTGCGGCTCGGAGCTGTATACACTCGTGGCCCAAGCAGAAACACTTGGTCTTGAGCAGGCAACGTGGTCACTAACGCACGTGTTCAGCCCAGCTACGTTTCGAGTTAGATTAAATGTGACTCTTCTGCTTCCTTTTAGGATTGAATCCAGCGACCTCCCTTTACTGGCAGCTGTAGCAAGCACTCACTCTCCGTACGTTGCCCAGATACTACTTTAAAATGCCAGAGGCCGTAGACGTTGACTTTTTTTCCCCTCTGGAAACAAAGTGGAAGACAACTTGTTCTGGCTTCTTTCTCTTTGAAGCAACTAAAACAAACTGCTCGTTGAGCTGCAGCACCTCCATATATGACTGCACGTTATGCAAACAGTTGGAGACTTTTCCTCTCCCCCTTGGTCATTTATTAAAAAGGGTAAAGAAAGGAAAAAAGAAAAATGAGTAAGCCCGGTATTTCAGCCACAGAAAAGCAAAGATTTTAGCAAAAGCTGAAGATCTGAATTTTTTATCAGTTTCTGCCACAGTGGCTAACTGTAATTTATACTGCAGAACGTGAGGAAGAACTGCTTTGAGAAATACACGATGCTATCGCCAATTATAAACTTAACAAGAGAATGCAGCAGCTGTCTTCAGACTGGCTTCTACTGATTAGGATCTCATTAAGATCTGTAATTCTCAAGCTGCAATGATTTGTAAACAACTTCTACTTTTTCATGTCATAGTCAGATTCTGGATACTTCCCAGAGGAAGAACAGGGGTTGGGGGCAGGGGGGTGGGGGGTTGGTTTGTTTTGTAAAAAGCTTATTAATGACACTCAGCTCCAAAAGTTATTTATGTTCTTTCTCCTGGGGAGAGGGAATAGTGGGGGGCTTGGGGAGGGGGAGGCAGGGAGGAGGGAGGAAGAGGCCAACAGACAAACTAGCGATGGAGATTCTCTTTCTTGGCCAGCTGTTGTAACCAGTATTAAATGTTTATAATGTTTAAATGTTGCTTTATACTAAGTGATGCTTTTCCTTCACAACGTAATCAAAATGTAAAAAAAAAAAAAAATCTAAAGATAACGTTGGCTGAAATTTCCCCATGGGGTCCCCAGAATGACGTGACTATTACCTCTAACTTTTTTATGGTCTATAATGTTCTTGCAACATCATATTCTTTTTACAGCAGTCAGTCAGCTATTGAAATAGTGAACTAGAAATAATTGTACCAAAGCATTGGGGAAAAAACAAATAGACTATTACCCTTAATTGCTCAGGTAACTAATTGATATATTTTTAAAAACCATTCTACAAAAAATGAACATTGGTTACACCATAGTATAGTAATATCAAAATTATTTTTTGACAAATATACCCTTGATGCAGATGACTCTAATCTCTTTTCTACTCACTTGTGTAATTACCAGCAGAAAAGGTTGTTTATTTTATTCTCAGCATTTCTCCTTTACTCAGCCATCACTGTTTTGTCGTTGTATATACAATAGTTGTAGGAATAGCTGATGGACCCAATCTGGTGTAAGTAATGTAAATATACAGTGGTAGGTGGATTATGTTTTCAAAGGCTCTACTACCTCAGTTTAACTGGACACTTCATTATAGGCTTTTCTTTGTGTATTTGTCCTAGCAGCCAATTAATGTTGCTGATTTTTAGGTTCTGTTTTCATTGATTATGCTCAGTATATTGAAATTCACGGATTATCCACAGAAGTAGGAGATACGTGTTCACTTGGTCGCTAAACTCTATAAACAGTTCTATAAATATGTCATTCTGTAATCATCTTTTCAATAGTATAGCACGCCTGCTATTGTTGTTTGCAGAGTTATTTTAAATACAAATCTATTTTAACCGTTTGATAAACTTGAAAACAATAGGAGAGATCCCTGCCCCACTGCTGTCAACGACAAAACTCTCCTCCCTTCCTTTGCTGGGGCCAGGCTTTCACCCAGAGAGGTTTTTTTCAGTAATATTTAAAATCTGTAACTTAAGACTCTGTTCCAGGGAAGATCTACATGGCAAACCCACACCCCTTTCCATGCGGGACTGAGTCTATGTAAGTCAACCAAACGTTAATACAGGCAGTGTCATTTGAAACTCTTTTGTATATAAATCTAACGCTGACTGCTGCAGGGAAGAAACTTGTGTTTAATATGCGATCTAAGGATATGTTTCTCCCCTATTCTTCAAATGTCCTTCCTTCACCACACAATTGTATTACATCTGGCTTCTGGCTTTTGGAATGAGCACAAAACATAGGGGCCCAGTTGTGTAAACACATTTTTAATGAAATATAGGATTGAGCTCAGAATACAAATTTTTAACTCTTTGCTATGATACGTGATATAGCCAATAGCTACGATTCTGAACGTTGTACATAGATCTGCAGTTGTAACCTGATGACGACAGTGCTGCTGGGCTGGGTGCTGGCGCTGTGGTCCGGGTGAGGAGCCCCAAGGGTGCAGGTTGCTTTCGGGGGTTTGCCCACGGGACGTGCCCACGTAGCTGGGCAGCGCCGCACCGTCATCCTGGCACCTCCTAGGACCGCGCTTATAATGCATCCTTACAGGAAAACGCTACGTTCTCCTCCATTTAACCATTATTAGGCGAATCGTTGGTATTGCTTTGAAATGGATTTGACTCTCAAGAAAGGCCCTTGCGCAGCTTGAAATTAGTATTCACTTGAGAAGGAGAAAAAGGTGGTTGTTCGGTGGCATCCTTCTCTGCTGTCTTCTGCCTAATGCAACCCCTTGACGTCCTCGTAACGATGTGTTCAGTCAGTCGCAGGCGGAGCGGCCACGGATGTGGGTTCCTTGTTGTCCGCCCACCAGTGCCGGTTCCCTCCGAGCCCCCCGGGGCCGAGCGGCGGCTCCGGGCGCGGTGGCACCCTCTCCAGCAGTATTGTGGTCAAAACTCAACCAAAACCCTCGTGTGATGGGAAGTTTTTCTGTAGGTTAACTTCTAGGGTACGTGAACAACGTGGTACGTACGTCTGTTTGTTAAATAATACAAAAAGGGATTTTTTACAGGACTATAGCATCGACTTTTTAAAAGTATATCGCGATTGTTTTATGTGAATAGAAAACTAATGTTTGATTTCTCTTTTCCACTATTACCAATCTCCATTAACATGTCTTAATTTTCTGGCTGAAAACTAAGTGTACTAGGCACACAAATTAGCAAATTTGTTTTTGTTGCAATTGGCAAACACTGGGCTGCTAAGAACAAAAAATATTTAAAAGAAAGGATTTTACACCTTGCGTATGTTTTCCCTATTAGTTGTTATAGATGTTTTATGACAATTTTTTGCTTTCTCTAAATTATTTAGATGGTGGTACTTGTAAAATGCTGGGTAAAATGTACATACTTGTTATCTCTTCTGTTTTTGTATATATTTCCCAAGATGTGCACTTGTATTATAATAACCATTCCCAATTTTAGGGGAAATTTGTGCAATAAATACAGTATGTCAATTTACTTCTGGTACATTTTTGTGTCCATTTTTTATACTCATCGTACGAGAGTGTCGGCGAGTGTTTAAACTGTAACCGTCTCAAGCTTGACATCTGTCCGTCTCCTCTCACACATCCCTTTTGGGGCGTGCTCCCGAGCACTCGGAGGTGCTGCAGCCATTTCATGTGGGGTCTCTTAAGGAGTTAGTAATTTCAGACAGGGATTTGTGCTTGAACTTGCTGTCCCATCAGTTGTGAATGTTGTTGGCCCAAAAAAAGTGATAGTAAGATGGGAGGGTGGTCTTGTCCTGACCGTCTTGTACTGATGCTTGACTTTGCATGAGGAGAACAGACGTATGCATAAAGCTGTCGTCCTTGCGTTGGTCCGTACCTCCATTCCCAAATTTACCTGCAGGGCAGTTTGTCACGCTAGTCAAGTGTTTGTAATTCCTCTCCTACAAGTTACCGTATTTGTCCCCATCTGCCCAGTTACAATCCCTTTTCTGTCTCTCTGGGCTGCTGCACAGCAATAAAGGTTCTTGAGAAGTCTGTGTAAGGTTTTATTAAATAAGTTCAAGCTATGATACAGTGCTGGTAAGAAAAGTGAAGTAATAGTCATACAACAGGAAAAAAGAATTAGCCTGGGAGATGTAGCAGAGTGTACATACGACAGCTTTTAGAGCATTCAGGTTAAGACAGGTCCTGTATTCTTGAAGAGGGAATAATCAGCAAAAGATGGAGACCTTTGCCTGCGGTAGCAGCATCCACTATTTTTGATGAGCTTTCTCGTGGTTTACTCTCCCGGTACATACCTTCCCCAGGTGCCCTCGCTGCATGCGAGGTGCGGGACTGGCCGCGGACGAGCCGGGGCAGGAGCAGAGGTCGGCGGCTCCGGGGCCGGTCCTGCAGAGACCAGCCGGTGGGCAGGAGACTCCGCGGATCCGACGGGCAGCGCAGCGAGACGGCACCGACCGGAGCTTCCCAGGATTTTCCACTTGCACCTGCCAACTCCGGTCTTGTAAGAAGATACCTGTTACCCGACGGTTCTGTTTCATCTCTAGGAGGAACGAAAGCCGCGACAGAAGACTCGCGGGTCTTCGGTCCTGTAACACCACCGTGAGCTTCCCCAATTGCTCAGACTGTGCGTTCTCTGTCCCGTCCCGAGTAGCTTGATATCGAACAGCTTAATGCTCCATGTGGCTGGGGCAGTGTAAAAGCAATCGACAGAGAATCAGTTGCCTTTTAGTAATTGTAACGGAGGTATTTATTGCTTGGCCTGGTGTTCCTGTGCCATGATGGAGTCAAAAGGCAGGAGATGCTCAGCCTTAGCGGGTGCTGCAGGAGAGGCAGGAGGCTCCGCTGTGGGGTCGTGGCGATGCACGCTTGCGCACCGCTGCTTTAAACGGACCGTCAGACCTGCAGCGCTTCTCGGGCTGGGACTCGGCCGGCTGAGTGCTCCTAACGGAGGACAGAGAAGTTTTGTGTTCCCGGAGTAGATGGTCACGGGGTGTCCTCCTGACAGGGGATGTGCGAGGTGAGCTGGGGATCGTGTGTCTGTGGGGGTGTTTGGCAAGTGATGACGTTAGCAGTAAATTCAGCAGTATAATCACTGCAGCATCCAGAAAATGCTGATGTTAATGCCCAGAATGGATTTCCTTTTCGAATCTCCAGCTAGACGAGGATATAGCACTTGCTAGCCAATATTTTTAATGTATTGTTACTCCTTTTCTGTAATTCCCTTAATTTTCCTGAAACAAAGGGGAAAGCTAATTTACTTTTGCCTAGGCAAAGGCAGGGAAGCAAGCCATGGGCATCCAAGTACCACAGCGTCTTTCATCCCTTGCACGACTACCAGGGCAGTCTGGAGGAGAGGAGACGATAATTTTCCACGCGGTGTAGTGCAGAGTAACCACAGGACGATGTCTGGACCCACGGGGCGGGAAGCAGCTCACTGCGTCGCTGTTGGCTGCACAAATGCACAGAGCTCCTAAACAGCTCACTGCTGAACCGCGGTTGCTTTCTTCTCCCTCTCCAAACTTTAAACATTTATCATTAAAAAATAGTGGCCTTGTAGCTGGAGTTAAAAATGAGCATACACCGTGGAGATACACACGTCTTCTGAGTCTGCATTTGTGCCGAAAGTAACGCCTCTGTTTATGTGCTGCAGCGTGCATTCTGTTCCAGCCATGCCCTCATTTTTTTCATGGGATCCAGGAGCAGTCAGGCTTCGCACACCGACTGCATGGCCTTCCCGTCTTGCCTGTGCACAGTAACATCATCCGTGCTATTGCTACCGGCAAATCTAAATACACCGGTTCTTGAAAAGTGTTGCTGGTGCTCACTGGAGATGCTGCTTTACTGGGATCGGCACTTTTCAGCTTTGACAGTCAAAAGAACCACAAGTTCAAATCCTGGTGGGATCTATCCAGGCTTTTAGAGCAGATCCTGGTTCCCCGGCAACGTGGGCTTTGCTTCCAGACCTCTCCCGGCAGAGGAGCTCGAAGGTAAATTGGCTGTGCCTGGCGTTTAATTCTCCCCCTCCCTGGGGGCCAGGGGGAAGGAACAGGGGTGTCCCCCCTCCTGCCCCCCGAGCGGGGCAGCAAACCAAACCGCGGGGCTGGGGCCGCGGGTCCCTGCTGCCTTCTGGGGGGGGAAAGGAGGAGAAACAGGAGCGGCGTTTGGACGCGGTAACGCCAGAGGCGCCGCGCAGTTCCCAACCAGCGGAGCGGGGGTTAACTGCTGACCCAGAGTGGGCACTTTTCTACTGGCCCAAACAGAAAAACGGTATTTTAAATATATTTCCTCCAGCTTTTAGCTGTGCTGTGCCAGCTTTGTCAGTGTCATCGCAGGACACGCAGCTCACTCAGTACCAAAGCGTGGCAGCGTGAGGTCCTGCCCCGACCGGCACAGAAAGTGCCAACGTGGAGCTTCCCACGGAGCCGCGGATCCCACGGGAATCGGCTGAGGAGCCGGCACGAGGGGTGGTGTGTCGGACGGGTGCTGTGGCTCTCCTTTCCCCCGAGGGACCACCACTGGGCAGCGTTTTCTGCCTTGCCAGTGTCTGCAGGCCGTCCTGCAAGGCTGGACACGTTGCGTGGCCTCTGGAAATGAACGGCCTCGTGTCAGCCGTCATCCTCCGGTCACCCGCTTGGGTTTTGCGCAGGTCCTCTGCCCTCTTACAGCCCGTCTCCCTCCTAGAAAGCATAGTAGCAGGAGGAAGCGTGTTACTCCCATGTCTTTGTTTATTTTCACTACCGAAAATATTTGTACAGTGGCAGAATTTGATTTCTAAACCTCTGCCTGTTCCAGCTGTTTGTTCCCAGCTGGAGCTGAAGACATCTGCTCCGAGGGTGGGGACTCACCGCCCGAGCTCCTGCCTCCAGCTGCGCTCCTGAGAACCAGCCACAACAGGGCACGGAGAGCTCTCGATGCCAATCACCGGTAATTACCGCACGGCAGAAGAAGGCGTAGAAGTAAGGCAGGTGACAGAAGTAGCTGGTCCTGTGGTTTGAGGCGTTACTGCTGCGGGAAGGGCCACCTGAAGAACATCATCACGCGCGTTTTAACCCGGGCAGCATCTCCCGCGCTGCCGGCGGAGGTGGGGAGCCTGCACGGCCGCCTCTGCCACCATTTGGGATCTCCTGACCGAGCTCAGAGCCACAGCACGGTGGCACAGGCTCCTTCCCCAAGCCGCGTGACGTTCACGCACGCCAGCCGAACGCCGGTGCGTGGTCACCTCCTCTGCCCCGGTATCCGTTGCTCAAGGCCCCTGCGGGTTTCAGCAGTGCCCAGCGCAGCCGGTGGGGCGTGGATCCGGCCCATCGGCACCCACGGGAGCCCCACGATACCCGGCTGCGGCGAGCACGGGGCTGAACAACCCGTTCAACCCAAAACCCGTGGTTTGCAGGGCGAGTACCGGCCGTGCGGTTTGCTCACGCTGGGGCTCGGGCGCTCCGGTTTTGCTGCAGACACTCGCTTTTATTTCAAGGCCAGGTTTCCACCAGAGCTCTGGAGCCTTGCGATAAAATCCAGCTTGAGCCAGCTGTTTGGGGGCTCAAACACCGTCCAGGGGGAGGAACCGTCACTCCTGGGCAGAGCTCGGAAGCACGGCGGAGCTCCGCTGCCATTTGGCACCGATGAGGCATCCCGGACCAGCCGGCTGGTCCTTATCGCGCCATCCCAAAGGAAGTATTTGGGCCATAGGTTGGTCCCGGATTTCAAAAGCAGCACGGGAGATAAGCAGATGCCTTTTTCTTGTGACACAGCTGCTCTACCTGTGCCCCATCTCCGGCCAAGCCCTGGGCAAGGAGAGCAGCCCCAGTCTGGGTGCTGGTGGGGGGTCCTGGGGTGATCCACCCCTCGATCCCCAAACACCTTTGAGGTTTTCTGTCTGCTGCTGTTTTCCTTAAGGACCTGCAACCCGGCTCCTTTGGTAACAGTTTTTCTGTAGATATGTCATCTCAGAGATGAAGTTAGAGACCAAGGGAAATCTTCAACTTCTGTTATCTTGGGGTGGGGGGGACAGGACAGAAACATTCTGCCCCAGCTCATCTTTTCCCCATTACAAAACCAGAACCTCGCGTGAACAAGAGGGAGCCGCTTCCTCCGACGCAGGTCACAGCCCACGTGCCGCGGGGAGCCCAGGGCCAGGGGAGCACCCGCCGTGCCGCAGATGCCGGAGGTCCCAGTTTAGCCTGTAAAGACATTGTTCGATTTTGATATTTTTTTATTTCAAGCTTTCATCTATCCTGTGCTTTCTAAACCACTGAGAGAGAGGAACTTTCTCCGACCACCGTGTCTTTGGCTGCTCTTGCTGTTCAGTTTCTAACCACCGTAACCAGAACGTCTGTTTAATCTGGATCTTGCTTTTTCTTCTTCGTTAACTCCTTAGTGTGAGTTTTTGTGCTGCTGGTGGGACAGACTCACCTTTTTTCTTAAGGAGAACCACTAAGGAGCTGCGGGATTCTGCAGTGATGTCCCATTGTGGCTCTGCTATGTTGGAGCAATTGCAACAAGTGAGATGCAGGGCTGCTCTTGTTGTTATTTCCTTCTCGAGTAGGACGGGCTGAAGTCGCAGCTCTGAGACACACGTATGCGTCGCTCGTGGCATTGCTGGGGCCAGGCGGGAGAGCTGAAGGTGGAGTTTGTCCCAGCCTGTTAATGGAAAACAAATGTTTTCCCTGAGTGGCATAGAAAATGGAAGCGGTGTTTCTTATGGAAGTGCGTGTAGTTGGGCTGAAAAAGATGGGTGAGAGCGTTTCCCTGAGAACTGAGCATCTTACTTCCTAAACGCAAATTATTTTAGTTTTCTTGGCTAATAGAATGAATTTCTAGAATGTTTCCACTGATGTCACCAAAAGAAAAGTGGTTTATAAATGGCTCAGAGCCAGCACACAAAGCAGCGGTGAGAGCGCACGGAGGAAAAGCCTGAGTCCGTATGGGGTGATCACGGCAAGTCACTGGGTCGGCTCCTGGCGCTGATGTTGGCCGGCTGGTGGGACCCCTCCTGAGCAAACACCCTCGTTTAAAGGCTCTGGCGCGGGGATTGCCAAGGTCATTACGCTGCCAAGGCGTTTATAAACAGTGATTTGGGGGAAGAGGGTACAAATGGGTTTGTGCGCTAGATTTTTTCTGCCAGAGATGCTTTTCACTTTGGAGAACTTTGATGCCTTTGAAAAGACTACATTCAGCAATTCTTCTATAATTACTTCAAAATTACAGCCATGAGCAATTATATTTTTCAATAGCTTATTGAGTGTACTGAATCCTAAGAAATTAACTACCAAATTTTCAGGGAGTAGATTTATTAATAGCAGCTGTAACTAGAAATCTTGTCTAATTTTGATCACTACCGAAAGAGCAGAAAGAATAAGGGCTCCTGTTTCCATGTATTAACAATATGACTGATAAAATTTGCAGGAGACATTCTTGGTGAACAAGATAATTACAGCTGTGCTGCTTGTGCTGCAATAATTAATGATCGTGCGCTTTATTCTCCAGGCTTGTTTTTCTTGTACAGCTCCAACAGTTTAAATAAAGGTCTTGATCTCTGTCATTTCACGTGACATTGTTCTGAGGCTGGTTAGGCTGTAAAAGCCATCAGCCTGGAGGCAAATTTATTTTTCAAAATACAGCTTAAATCTGCGAACCATTTCTTAAATTATAGGTTAGTGAAAAGCAGGCCCTTGCCATGGAAACAGATAGAGTTTTTTAAGAACCATAGGCTTGAACTGATTTAGTATTAAAATCAAGGGCCCTGTCCTGGGCTAGGGAGAAGCCCTGCTGCTCCGGGCAATTGCGGGGAGCAAAAATCTTCACAGCTATGAATTCAGACTCCCATTTTTAGGGGGAGAAGAATCCTTAACCTAAACACGACCCGTCAAATATGTTGTAGTTGACTGTCGCATCCTCGTCTGTTTTTTCCCAGGCTTGCTCGCCAGAAAGCTGCTGGCCCCGTTGGATCGCAGGCTCCTGCGGCAGCTCGCCCTTGGGTCAGCGAAAGAACCACCGGCTCGGGCAGCGCTCGGCAGGGGCCCGCGCAGGATTTGTCCAGCGCAAGTCATCCGTCTCAGCAGTACGGGGCGAATTCCCTCTGTTTCAGAACGCGTACGACAGAGGCGGTTTTAGAGGAAATGTCTTCCATCAGCAGTGTCTGTCCTCTGCCTTCATCCCTTACAGCCGAAGCATGAGAGCTCATTAAGCGTTTCTAATTAATTTGTGATTCGGCGATTTCCTGTTCAGACTAACTAAAGAGGCAGCTGAGCATCATTACCGGAGCATGTGGCGGTCCTGCTATTTCAGCGAGGAAAATACTCCTGCCAACAGAACTGTAACCCCCTCCTCGCCCACGGTGTTTCCATCTGCCGGACCACCGTCCCCGGTGGGCTGCGCAGCGGTCACCGCACCTTCCCGTCTGTGGTGTCGCTGGCACCCGTCCCCACGCACCCGTCCCCACCGGCCAGACCCCCGGGGACACTTTTGCAACCGTTGGCGATTCCCACCCTGGACACAGGCTTCTGCTGAGCTCTGCTCTCTGAGTTTCTTATCGTTAATACTCTTCCTGCCATTTTTGGTTGCAGATTCTTTACCGTTTGTGTGCACATCCTTCTTTTAGACCACAATGGAAAAAACTCTGGGGTGGTTGCCGCTACCTCAAGGTCTCCTTAACTGCAAGCCCACAAACTGTTTCCATTTCTCTTGCTACCTTCTTTAAAAAAGTGCGGCACATTTGTAATACCCTCCTGGAGACAGACCCAATTAGTAGTTCACAAAATAGCAACTACTACAGCAATTGTTTATATAAAAGAAAACACTTCTACAGCAAAGGCAATTTTACCTTGGATAAAGACAGCAATGAAACCCAACTGTTTAAATGCAATGCAGGCTTCTATGGAAAGAATCTGCCCACTGGCCAAAGCTCTGAGAAAAATATTAATCACTAAAACAGTTTGAAAAATTCAGATGTTGAGATATCTGCTGGTACCATCCATGGCTTTTAGCACGCTGGTACAGCACTGGGAGCATTCCTAATGGCATGGAGGGGAGCCGGGGCACTTGGAGGGCAGCTTGTCTGCGACGTGTCAAAATACAGTGAGCCCCATGCAGCTTTCCAGAAAAGTCAAAGCTTGCTGGTTCAAGTTGTGCAGCCATTTCATACGCGGTTATTAAAAAGAATATTTCCTTGACAGGAGTGTTCTTGGTGTCACGGTGTTTCTGGAAGTCAGTGTGCTTCCTACAGGCCAGGCAGCTCTCTGCATGACTTTCGTTGTGTTCCCCTTTTTAATGGCAATAGCAAATACGTTTCCAGCCACAGCTCTGCCGACACCCCGGCAGCAACCTCCATCACCTCTTCAGTGTTTCAGACTAGGGAACGCTTGCATCTCAGATTTCACCTAGGTGAAACAAAATGCCTAAAAAACTAAAGAAATTGCTTCTGCTTCAATATCACCACTGTCGTCCTACCTGATAGATCTTTTCCCAATTTTTAAATTCACATATCATAGGAAGAAACCAAAAAAAACCCCCAGCCCGCTCTGCTCTGAGCAAGAGAAATTACTTCCATGTGGGGTAAGTGATTGTAGGTAAGTGATATTTGTGTACGCAGGTGGCATCTGGTTTTCTGGCATCTGGGCAGGGCACCGAGCCGCGCACTCGGTAACTTGCATCACCGCATGATTCACACCATCAGCTGACCTTCATCTAGCTGCTGTTCTGCTTTTATTTCCTTTGCTCCCTACAAGTTACAGTAAAGGAAATTCTCCCCGTGTTTCATACACAATGCTTCCTTTCATTCAAGGAAGACTGCGAATGGTTGCACTTCTAGCATTTAAAAACCCAACCAGTACAATCGTCTACTTGAAGAGCGTGGGATGGAGTAACGCTTCCCTCTCCCCTCACACTTAACCCCCCCCCCACCATACGCACCTCAGGAGCCGCTGTATGTTAGTCACAGCCTCCCCTCCTGGGTGAAATCCCTGCTAGGAGATGCTGCAGACCCTCGGGGTGGGCTGACAGGGTTTGCAGTGCGGGTCCCTCCCCATTTTGTGTGCCAAAAGGAGAAGTGAGCAGGTCTTCCAGGTCCAGCTCTGGGCCCAGCGAAGCCGTTCCTCCCGGATCCGCACGCGTGTCCGTCCCTGGCGGCTGAGGAAGGACGGCCGGCATCCCTGGATGTCTCGGCTTTTTGATGCATGAAGGTAAAAGAGAGTCTGGTGGTCTCAACTCAGCAGGAGCATCACAGCTGCCCGCTTTAGGAGAGTTTCTGGGCTGTGGGAAGAGGCCACCGCAGGCTCGGGGTGAATCCGTATCCCATCTATCGTGATACAGAATCACTGTGTGACATTACCAAGGCTGGGGTCTCTGGAAGGAGGGGAGGAAGGGAGGAAAACCACACCGAGTGGAAGAAGAGTCATCTGCAGATCTTTTCAAAGTTAAAAATAGACAGGATTTTGTCTGCAGAAGACAGTTTGTTCTGTTATGCTGCTGACATCATGTGAGCATGCCGTACACTTCTGCATTTGAAGACTAAAACTGTCACGCTGAAAACAGGAACTTTCTGGATATTCTGCATGTCTGAGATTTAATGGTCTCAGCGAGCTGCCTGATACCATCTCATCCATATGGTCGTGCTTGGGTGGGGGAACTAAACATCTCATTAGCTCTGTAGGGTCATTAAAAGCCGGAGAACAGATCATAAGGAATAATAAGGATGTATGTCATCATGCAGAGACAGATGATAAAAGCAACCACCTCTGACACCGAGTGCTTCAATGCGAGGAGACCCAATTTACCAGTGTGGAGGAGCTGAGTGCTTGCTAACTCACTAATGTCAGCAGGTGCTGTTTATACTCTCTTCATCAGAAAAATCAGACCGACAGCATCGAAATGTGACTAAAACCAGAGGATGATACAGGGAATTTTGGCATACATAACTTTGCAATGAGTTCACCGAGCATTCCTGGCTCCCAGGCCTGAACTGAGTCTACTAAAACTGTGCAACATTTGTTCATAATCAAATTATAGTTTACACACACACACAGAAATGCAAACACACAGACACGTATCTTCCCACAAACATACAAAACATACGCATACAGTGGAAAGCTGATGTGGTGCTGGCTGAATTGTTGCACTGTTCTCGGCTGTGATAGCAAAGTACCCCGAGACCGACACCAGCAGCAAGAAAATGGTAAGAATTGCAAATCTTCCCCAGCCTCAGTCTTGATTCAAATGCTGTAATGGTTCTCGTAGGATTTCACAAATAAGTAGCATGTATTCAATTGCATAAAGCAGGGAAGTAGCATGTCAGGCGTTTATTCACAATTTCTTAATCTATTTGATTACCAGTTAAGAAAAAGTCTAGACTGTTGGCCTGTTATTTGGCAGTAGAGAGGTTGTTTATTATTTTTCCACATGCTCAGAGAATGACTCCATTTACTTAAAAAAGGGGGAGGACTGAAATCCTATTTACTCTAATCTTTATCATATTTAAACTGGCTCCCCTCCGTAGGCATGCCCTTTTACTAGCCCAACACTGTCAGCCAAAATGTTGTCCACTTACAAATGTCATAGATACACAGAATGGTAATATTGGGTTATGCAAGCGTTTGGCTTTTTGCCTCTGAAAATAACTACTCAGTAGGAAAACACAAATACCATTGCATGTTCTCTCTGGGTTATAACAGGTCAGAGTCACAAAATCCCCACTGGCTGTGAAATCATCTTGCAACTTACAGTTATGCAACTTTAAGCGGACCTCAAAAATTAATGAAAGAGACATTAAACGTTTGGAATAAGAGATGTTGAATTGGTTACTCATGCCACATTACTGGTGGGCAGTTTCCCGTGGCAAGAGTGTTTTTTCTTTTTGTTTTTTTTTTGTTTCTTTCTTTTTTTTAAGTCTTCATCTTTGTCTGTGCCCTGCCCATTCTTTTACCCACCCTCCCCTTTCTAATGGTTTTTGGCATGAGGTTTCCTACGACAAATGAAGAAAATCTTGCAGCTAAAGTTTGAACCTGATTATAACAACAAAGAAAATGCAAATGGGGTAGTCATTAGACTCCAGATTGCCTCCTGTCAGGGCAGGTTTTCCCCCGCCACCCCCATCCTTAATTTTTTCAGGCTAGAGCTTGGACATCTGTATACTGTTGCTGGATACCTCCAATATCTAGACAGGTCCATATGCTCTTTTAGCTTTTGCCAACACAGTGCTGGGGCTGGAATCAAATATCTGTAGGTTGTGCGTAGTAAAAATAAAACGGCAGAAGACAGACAAACCATTTGATAAAAGAGCCTGTTTCAGACAGAGCTGTTCCATTGCGGAGTGTCTATTTGTTTGGGGCAAGAGCTTCTGGCTTTGAGCAAACCAGCTGTTTTTATTTTAGATGTTATTTTATAACAATTTTTAATGTTTTTGTCAGATCTTACTCTCTTTTGTCAGACACTGCTGATAATGTTGTTCGCTGTACCGTGCCTGGGGCATACTGGATGCGCTGGTGACTCGGCAGGAGTCCTTTCGCTCCTGATCCCACTCACTCACATTCGACAGAGCTCGGTAATTCTGCAGCAGGGCGGCAGCAGGCGCAGGACGGGCAGCCGGCCATTCCTCGCTTCGGTTGCACCTTTCAAGTCACTCGGCAGCCGGCGAGGGAGAGGAATGCCCTTCTTGATACGTGTCTTTTCACATTTGGACATGGAAGGGAAATGAGGTAGATGAGAACATACATGTAAGTGTCACAGGACAGCCAGTGCTGTTTCAATATAAATAGCTTTCACTGTTCTCACTGGCAACTTTCAGCAGGTCAGTATCAATGCACGTCTTTGTTTTCATAGAAACCTTAGTAAATGAAGAGCAAATAACCTAATTCACTGTTTGCTTTAGCAGATTGCTCCTAACTTGGGAACGAGGACTCCAGAAGCGAGCCGGGGATTTCGTGACACGATGGCCCGGGTGCGACATTCCTAACCCCACTGTGCATCCTCAGGCATGAAATATTTCAGAATTGCCACCTGTCCTCCAGGAAGCCTTTCTCGTGGATACCCCATAAAGTCCCCTCAGTCAAGAGATGTTCCCTTCAGTTGGGAGCTAAGACCTGGGAAACTGTTGATCTCTCCAGCCGGAGCTACGGTTCAGTCTGCTCCAGGGAGCAGCTGGGGCTTGTCATCCCCCTCTCTTTGCATGTTAATGCAGTCTTAAGACCTTTCAATCTCAAGGCTCACTGTATTCACAGTACATTCACACCAGCACTCAGCACGTTAGAGACCATCAAAGATGTGTGACAGGGAACATGAAAAGCAAGGAAAATTGCCACTGAAGGTAAAGCACGAGTAGAGAAAGGGTTGTATCCCCCCATTTAAAAGTTCTTAGGCTTCCCATTTGTTTCAGTCTTGTTGATTAAGGCTGAAAAATAAGGGTTTGACTGTCATGACGACCTCTGTAATTGCTTACGTGTGCATGGCTTTCTAGTTTTACCCTTCAGGAAAAATCTGTACGTGGAAGGAAAGCCATGCTAGTCTTGAGTTAAAAAGAACAAAGATGGGGTTTTAGTTTTAAAAATTTTATTATGATACAGCAGAAGGATAAAGATCTCATGATTCTCATGCTTCATTTCTACATTTTGCCGTTATTCTTCGCACTGAAGCTCTAGGAATATGCACAGTGGGGAAGTTAGCCTCAGAAGGAGAAAAATTACTGGTACGATACAAAATGACCGTTTCATTCTTGCTTTTGATTTTCCAAAAATAATTTGGTATTGCACACTTTCTGGGACATAATTTCAGAAATTGAAATTTTTGAGCTGCCAAACGCTGTTTTAGACAGGAGATCAATGTTCTTCTCTGGGTACCTGATCAGTGTTGTGCCATTTGCAAAAATGTAACTTTCCTTCAAAAAGTGCACTTGCACAAAATTACTGATTATCCCTTTGTCTCCCCGATTTCACACACTTTTACTGAACCGTCACAAACATGTTCTACTCAGGAAGTTAATCATCAGAATAAGCACACAGGGTAAAACAGTCTGAAGAGATTCTTCCCATTGGGGGATCCCAGAACATTTTGTTTTCCTCTAGTCAGGCAGAGAATTAGTTTGTACGTCTTCCTTGCGGTGTGTTAACCACATACTTAGCGAGTAGTCGTTGCCAATGATGTGAATGAATCTCTGAAGGGTTTGTTGTTTTTTTTTTCCCAAAGCTAAGATATCAAAAACAATAGCCTAGGAGCCATATTGGAGAATGAGAGGAAGGAAATTGCCAGGCTGTAATAAAACTCATGGGAACAAGAAATATCTAGAATACATAAAAATATAAGTAAAAAATATTTCAGTGTATGATGATTATGCATCTTTCCCACTGGGAGAGGTGAGGAAGCTGAGTTTTACCCTGAAGAATCTGGGATGTGCACAAGGTGGTGAAAGGCGTGAGATTAAAAGACATCTTTGGGAGTGTCAGTGAACCAGAACAATCGAGGGAACATACCAGGAGGAGGAGATGTACTTTGTAATTTAGCTATCTTCTCAAATTCACGGATGTTTGAAGCAGAAACATTTAATCTCCTGAGATTGCAACTCATCTGTATGAATAGCAAGACACCTTTGATTCTGATATGTAAGACTACAGATATTGTTATTTTTCAATAAATAAAAAACTACACAATAAGTAATTATGCTTTATTCGGGCAGAGTGATACAATCCAGACAAAAGGGAAGCAAATTTTCCCCTCCACACAGACAATAGGCATCCTGCTTGGCCACATCCTTTAATCCCAGCCCTGAAATTACTCACTTGTGAAAGCTTCTTAATTGTGTTTAACTACGTAGGCTTTACCATGTGGAGACGTAGGCTGTAACACCAGTAAGCAGTTAGGATCATGACACTCGTTTCCATTGTTCTCCAGATATTTGGGAAAATAAACCTGACAGCTAAAATAGCCCCTGGAATAATTGCAGCTATTAGAGCCATTACCTTCCCAAATTCAGGTATTTTTGGACTGAGGGAAGTCTTGTTTCATGGGTCAGTTGAGCCAAGCAATTAAATTGGAAGAGCAGCTTTGGTTCCTATTGACTACCTCACTGCTCGATGCCTGTCTGTTGGCTGATGTACAATAAGTAAGGTAATCTGTGTGCAAAAAGAAATTAGAGTACTAATTTTATTCCCATGTTGAATACCCACTTCTGCATTATTTTGATTGCGGGAATGCTGAAGAGCTAGCATAGGTGGTAAAATGAGCTGCCTTGTAAAAAACGAGATTAGGATTTAAATTATTACAGATCCATGAGAACTATCATAGCACAGACTTCTGTTATGCTTTTTATTCTAGTCTTACCATTAAGTTTTTTTCCAGCCATCTGCACTTGGGGAGTATCAACGAATCTTTTACACTACCTTTAGCCAGAAACTGAGCTGATAAAGAAAAATTACTTGATTTGCTGTTACACCTCTGGTAAAAAAAAAGGAAGGAAAAAATAAGAAAAAAAGAATCTCTTAATAAAGAAGGATTCATGCTTCAGTTTTTTTCTACTTGCTTCTCCTCGATTACTCAGGAAAACTTTTTTATCTCCAGCTTTTCAATTTGGGTTCCTGGCAGGGAATCTCACAAGATTCCCACACTACTGGAAATAATATTTCATGTACTAAAGTTGAAAAACGATAACATGTTCTGCCAAATAACTAGTACAAACTTCTGACCTTTGGAACAATAACAGACATGATATTTGGAAATGTTAATTTTACCACGGAAGTTCAAAATGAAGTAAAAAAAAAAAAAAATTTGTCTCGATAAGACTTTATGGGACTGGAACCGTGTCCTTACCTGATGGTCATTTTTGAGAGCATCGTATATTGTCTCTCTAGTGGTTGCAGTGGAATGACTTTTTGATGTTAAGAATAGTTGCTTTTCAGATCTGGGCTATCCATTCCACTGTCATTGTGCCTGCAGTGGTACTAGGCACAGCACCAAAAAAGTCTACAGCTGAGGAAATGTCAAATTTTCTCGGATTTTTCTTTGAAGGAAACACTGGAAATATTGTAAAACAACTTGGAATGGCCATTAAAGTCCTTCGGTACAACAAAGACAATTGTGCCATAAAGGGCAAGTGGTAAGGAGAACGGGAAGGAATAGCTGGAGAAAGGGAAGAAACAAAACCTCTCTTGTTTATTAGGAAGGAAGGAGAAACAGACAAACACAAGTTGTGTGCCTGCATAGCTTTGATCTCATGAATTTACAAAACTGGACTGTGGGTAAGGAAGGAAATCTCCCGAGGCGTGTTTGAGACACGGCTGCTTCCTGGTGTCCCCGAGGGGGCCGGCATCACTGGAAATCCAGGTCCTGGGAGGACATGGGAACCAGCCCAGGTCCGCTTTGGAGAAACCCCACGAGACTTCGGAGCCGTGCAGCTGCTTTGTGTTTAAGGCCGAGAGCCAAAGGCGGGAGGTCGGGCCTTCCACCCTCATGCTGGGCACCCACGCCTGTGAAGTGAGGCCGGGGTGGGCTCACACGCCTGGGGAATCCGAACCCACAGCTCCGGGCCTGAAGGAGAGGACTTTTAGCAGCTCGTGAATCAGCAAGGTAAAATATTCTGTCGGCTGCGAGGAAAAGGTTGGAACGTACGCAACGTGCAGGAGTAACGGCGAAGAAACGGCACGCTAACGTTTGGTGCCATGACCGAAGCGCGCCCGCCCATCGGAGAAGCGTGCCCCATTCGGTGTCGAAACGCAATGAGCGCAGAAAACGAGTTATTTCGGCCGTGAAGGCGGAACACGAGGCGCTGGTAGGAGAAACCGGCCCCGGCGGCGGCGGCGGCCCTGTCAGGGGAAAAGGGGCGGCAGTGCCACGCACCGCCCCCTCGCCACACGGCGCGCGAGGCCCGCCGCGCATGCGCCGCGCCCCTCCCAACCCTCGCGAGCCTTCCCTCCGCGCGGCCCTTACGACCCCGCCCTCTTCCCACCCCACCGCAGGCGGGAGGGGGGGGGGGGGGCGTCGCTCAGCCGCAGCCCCGCCCTTTTCCCCCCTCCGCCCCGCCCCTCGCCCTTCTTGCTGATTCTCTGGGTTAAAGAGCCCGCTCTCGCGTTTTTCTGTCTGGGGAGGGGGATGTGCGGTGGGTGAAGGGGGCCAGGACGGCGGCGGTGGTTGGCGGCGGTTGCTGGTGGCGGCCTGCGGGGAGCGAGCGAGCGAGCGGGCCGGGCTCCGGACGCGCAGCGAGGCGAAGGCTCTTTTGGCGGGCCCGCGTCGCGAAACTCCTCACCCGCCCGCGTCGCTTTGTGCGGTCCCGGCGGGCGGAGCCGCTCGGCGTAGGGGCCGAGCGGGCGGGCGCAGCGAGTCCCGCTCCGGCCGGTAACTTCCCGCAGCCCGCGCGGACTTCTCCTCACGGCGGGGCCGCCGCCGCCTCAGCCGCCGCCGCCGCCTGGGCCC